>NC_045437.1:159674018-159703763 GCF_002776525.5 Piliocolobus tephrosceles
TGTCCTGAATGGTACTACCTAGATTTTCTTCTAGGGTTTTTATGGTATTAGGTCTAACATTTAAGTCTCTAATCCATCTTGAATTAATCTTCGTATAAGGAGTAAGGAAAGGATCCAGTTTCAGCTTTCTACTTATGGCTAGCCAATTTTCCCAGCACCATTTATTAAATAGGGAATCCTTTCCCCATTTCTTGTTTTTGTCAGGTTTGTCAAAGATCAGATGGTTGTAGATGTGTGGCATTATTTCTGAAGGCTCCGTTCTGTTCCATTGGTCTATATCTCTGTTTTGGTACCAGTACCATGCTGTTTTGGTTACTGTAGCCTTGTAGTATAGTTTGAAGTCAGGTAGCGTGACGCCTCCGGCTTTGTCCTTTTGACTTAGGATTGTCTTGGCAATACGGGCTCTTTTTTGGTTCCATATGAACTTTAAAGCAGTTTTTTCCAATTCGGTGAAGAAACTCATTGGTAGCTTGATGGGGATGGCATTGAATCTATAAATTACCTTGGGCAGTATGGCCATTTTCACAATATTGATTCTGCCTATCCATGAGCATGGTATGTTCTTCCATTTGTTTGTGTCCTCTTTGATTTCACTGAGCAGTGGTTTGTAGTTCTCCTTGAAGAGGTCCTTTACATCCCTTGTAAGTTGGATTCCTAGGTATTTTATTCTCTTTGAAGCAATTGTGAATGGAAGTTCATTCCTGATTTGGCTCTCTGCTTGTCTGTTACTGGTGTATAAGAATGCTTGTGATTTTTGCACATTAATTTTGTATCCTGAGACTTTGCTGAAGTTGCTTATCAGCTTAAGAAGATTTTGGGCTGAGACGATGGGGTTTTCTAAATATACAATCATGTCATCTGCAAACAGGGACAATTTGACTTCTTCTTTTCCTAACTGGATGCCCTTTATTTCTTTCTCTTGCCTGATTGCCCTAGCCAGAACTTCCAACACTATGTTGAATAGGAGTGGTGAGAGAGGGCATCCCTGTCTTGTGCCAGTTTTCAAAGGGAATTTTTCCAGTTTTTGCCCATTCAGTATGATGAGTAATCACACTCTGGGCCACTATACACCTGCCCTAATTGCCCCAGCTATAGATACCAGATAACTAGAGACAATCCCTCTGCCCTGGAGCCTTGTAAAATCATTCAAATTACCTGATCCACCAGGAACCTGCAAAACCTAGCTAACTTCATGCCACTTGACGTATGGAAGTTGCCCCCTATCGCTATGGCTTGCTATTACCCTGTTCCTGGATGCAGTTCTCTGTGGGCCTTGCCTGGCAGCTTTCTCTGGTTTGGAATATCAATGTGTTGTGTCCTGCCATCAAAAGAATCTTTAAATCGGGAGCTGATCATAATCCCAAAAGACAATCCTGAAAGCCATAATCTCAATTGTTGAAATTCTGAAATATCAATATCCT
This sequence comes from Piliocolobus tephrosceles, assembly GCF_002776525.5. NCBI lineage: Eukaryota > Metazoa > Chordata > Mammalia > Primates > Cercopithecidae > Piliocolobus > Piliocolobus tephrosceles. The sequence goes on from NC_045437.1 coordinate 159,675,440, forward strand.
AAAAATATAATTATAAAAATAATTTGAAAGGTATTTATTTATATTTTTAAAAAATATTTATTTGAGAAACATATGAAAGTAGGACAGAACACTTCATAGGCCACTTTACATGATAAAATAGATAAATAATAGTGTATTTTTGCAGACATAAATGCTCAGGTATGATAACAGTAGCACAGGCATAAAGTTATAAGCAGACAAACCATGTTCATATTCATAAAGAAATCGGTGGAAAAGCAAAATATATAAATGCATGTCATTATGGTTGGTAATTGTGTATACCCAGCTCAATAATGCAATTCTCTGAAATATGCTAAGAGACAACCCACGTCTTTTCACAAGATGGATCTAAAACCATAAAGGCCACCACCATATATGCAGCCACCCTAGAAGCCAGGAAATTTTATCTTTCACAAATGCACATGTACAAAAAAGACATCTCATTTATTGAGGAAGTTTCAATGTTTTGATGTATACACACAAGGCTTACACATAAAGTCAATGTTGTGACAATGCACTTTTGTGGAATCAAATTTCTGTCCAAAGTGGCAGGAAAAAAGTCTGTCTCAGCTCACAGAGAGAGACAAGTTCACCTTTTGTATTTGCTCTCTTCAGGTCCTTGGCCAGTTGGATGGTGCCTGACTATGCTTCGGGCAGATCTTTCCCGCCCACTTTATTCAGACCTAATTACTAATCTCCTCTGCAAATACTCTCAAAGACACACCCAAAATAATGCTTTACAGGTTTCCTAGGTGTTCACTAATATTGTCAAATGGACACCTAGAATTAACTCCACAAGCCCACCCCTTGTCAATTTGGCATCCAGATGCATCTCTTTAACCATTCTTAATTTCCAAAATAAAGATGATAACAAGGTAACAGTTCTGCCTAATAAGATGCAACTTGACTGTATACAATCAAAAACACACTAATCCCTTCCGCAGAATTCAGCTTTAAAGATTTCAACATTTGGTATTTTAACCTTTTGGAACTGTGATTTTTGGAATTTTACACATTAGGGATTTTGATCTTTCCGGGATTTCAACATTCAGGATTATGGATGGGATTGTCTCTGTTGGGATTATGATCTAAACCCCCTTAAACCTTATAAATCAATCTTAGAAGAAATTGGCTCTGTGAGCAGGATGCATGGCCATGACTGCTGACTCTTGGATAGCTTCTTGGGGGTCTGCTCTTGGTTTACTAAGTGGATCCAAACCACCTCTAGAGTGGCTCTGGCCAGAACCTGAGCTTTGGCTTCAGCTTTGTTGCCTATTGCTGTGTCTGCTGGCACAGCTTTGTTAGAGGTCTCAGGGTTGGCCACTTCTTTGGAGTTAATGCTTATTATTATTTGAGTCAGAACTCTGGTCTGATATACCCCCAATGTTAACCTATATCAACTCTTTAGACTCTAAATTCCTCAATATTCCTAATCTAATTATTTTATTATGACATTTTAAGAGCTTAGACAAAGATATTTTAAACTATTACATTTATTTGTTTGTTCTTTTTACTTCTGTTTTCTTTTTCTTTTCTTTTTTTTTTCGTTTTTGAGAGGGAGTCTCTCTGTTGCCCAGGCTGGAGTGCAGTGGCATAATCTCGGCTCACTGTAACCTCCACCTCCTGGGTTCAAGTGATTCTCCTGCCTCAGCCTCCTAAGTAGCTGGGATTACAGGCTCATGCCACCACATCCAGCTTTTTTTTTTTTTTTGGTAGAGATGGGTTTTCATCATGTTGGCCAGGCTGATCTCAAATTCCTGGCCTCAAGTGATCTGCCCACCTTGGCCTCCGAAAGTGTTGGGATTTCAGGCATGAGCCACCGTGCCTTGACTGTTTTTACTTTCGAATATGTAATAATCTCACATGGTTCTTAAAACAAAAAAATGCATATAAAAGTATACGGCAAAAGGTATCCCTCTCAGCTTTGTTCTCTATCTGCTGGTTCCCACTCCTCTTCCTCACACTTACTGTCTTTGAAGTTTCTTATGCATCCTTGTAGGGGTTTTTTCCTCCATATTAATTCAACTTAGACATACCTGTATTTTTAAGTCAGTAATAATATATCAATTCTAAGATAGTGATTATAAAAATAGGCCAGGTGTGGTGGCTCATGCTTGAAATCCCAGCACTATTGGAGGCTCAGGTGGGAGCATCACCTGAGCCCAGGATTTCAGGACCAGCCAGGGCTAATGGTGAGACCCAATTGCTACCCCAAAATTAAATAAATAAATAAATAATTTACATAAAAATAAGCACATTTTAGCGGTCTGAGTATAAGTAAAGAAAATAAAATCTATACAACAAGGATAGGACTTAGACAAACACTATTCTTTCTCCCGTTTCCACATGTAAAGAAATGGATGAAATGGGAAAAACACAGTTGGGTTTGTCCAGTGCCACTCAAGTTTCCTTTGGACAAAATGTCCAAATCATTGAAAATATTTCCAAATCAACGAACTACTGAATACCTGGCTCACAAAAAGTTGTCTGAGAAGAAGTGATGAAATAAGCATCAGAAATGAATATCAGAATTAAAACTCAAAATGACAGTCCTCAGAGAACTTTGACCAAAGACCCTCTATATATTAGGGTTCTAGTTTAGATTGAAACTAAATCCTATTGAGAAAAGTAAGCACATAAAGCCCATACTGAGAGAACCTTATGTCAAAGATGGGAGACTTGGGACTTTTGACAGAAAGGCAAACTTCTACATTTCAGGATTTTTATGTTACTCTGTATAAATGGAGCAATCATATCCACAGCCATCCCACCCTCAAAATGTAAAGTCAATTGAAAGTGACTGATCTTTATTTTTTAAAAAAAAATGCTTTTTGGTATGTTTTTGCTTATTAAAGACACTTTATATGATACACAATGGTCAAGAAACATATGAAAAAATTCTTATCACCACTAATCCTCAGAGAAATGAAAATTGAAACCACAGCGAGATACCATCTCATGCCGGTCAGAATGGTGATCATTAAAAAGTTGAAAAATAACAGATGCTGGCAAGGCTGCAGAGAAAAGAGAATGCTTATACACTGTTGGTGGGAATGAAAATTGGTTCAGTCACTGTGGAAAGCAGTTGGAGATTTTTCAAGGAACTTAAAACAGAACTACCTTTCAACTCAGCAATCCCATTGCTTTGTATAGCCCCAAAGGAATATAAATCATTCTACCAAAAAGACACATGTACTCATATGTTCATCGCAGTGCTATTCACAATAGCAAAGATATGAAATCAACGTAGGTGCCTATCAATGATGGACTGGATAAAGAAAATGTGAAACATATGCACCATGGAATACCATGCAGCCATAAAAATGAAAAAAATCATGTCCTTTTTAGCCACATGGATGGAGCTAGAGGCTGTTATCCTAAGCAAATAAATTAACACATGAACAAAAAACCAAATGCCACATATTCTCACTTATAGATGGGAGTTGAAATTAAATACACACAAATGTAAGGATGGGAGCTACAGACCTAGGGAACTACTAGAGAGAGGAAGGAGGGGAGCATGGCCTGAAAAGGTACCTATTGGGTACTGTGCTCATTACCTGGGTGATAGGATCATCTGAACCCCAAATTTCAGCATCACTCAATATACCCATGTAACAAACTTGCACATGCACTCTCTGAATCCAAAACAAAAGTTGAGAAAAACACACTTTATACCAATTTTTAAAAATAACAATTTAAAAATCAAACAAGACAATAAAAATATCCTCAATGTAAGTAACTTTCCCTTAAATTGGATGAATTTATCTCTATCCAAAACTTGTTATGTCATCCTTATTTTTCATCTCATTGCATTCTTGTGAAAACTTTATGGTGCGACAACATTTGGGAATCCATGATATAGAATGAAGTAATCTCCTTAAAGGCAGTGATCAATGAGGCCAACAAAATACTACAAGTAGAGTAGGCTCCCAGATAACAACTTATTTTCAGTATCTATAACATATTTGTCATACAAAAAAGGTAAGCATATTTTTGTATGAAAGAACACTGCTACACATCTCAGAGGTGTCAGAATACCTGATAATAAGGTGCAGAGTTCTATGACTGTGAAGTATTAGAAGATATCAGTAGGAATAACGAAGTAAGAGTTAGATTCTAGGGACTTTATGTACCAAGCCATGATGACAAGAATGAGGAAAATAAAGCTGATGGTATCTATCAAGTGCTAAAACTGCATTTTATCCAATTTTTGTAAACTCATCAATGTCTAACCCAGCACTGGATACATTGGTCAGGCATAATCAGTAACTGCTAAACTGAATTGAACTCTTACAATGGTGATTTCTTAAGTAGAGACTGTTCTAAGAAAATTATCAGTATTTGTGTTGTTTGAGTGCCTATAATGATCACTTTTAACTTTTAATGAATTAGACCAATAGAATAAAATAGTATAAAACAGAATATGTATCTCATCTAATAAGGATATCTATAGAGGTATATATATCACTCTCTCTAAATAAACAATAGATATATATAGATATATAAAAACAAGCTTCATATACAGATATGTCTTTCACATACATATCTATATATACAAACTTCGTATATAAGCAAAAGCTTCATATATAGAGGTATATATGAAACTTTTGTTTCAGTCACATACATGTGTGCATATTGTCTTGATGCAAGATATATTTATTATAGATTATAAACACAGAGTTTTATTAACACAGAGTTTGAAAGGAGTTGATAGATACAATCCCTTTCAAAAGGGTTGATTATATCATAATATATAAATTATATATAATATAAATAATTTTAAATAATATACAAATAATACAAATAATTATGCATTATATCATAATATAAATAATATAAAATCTAACTTAAATATTTAAATAATTTATAGATAATATATCAACCCCTTTGAAAGTGGTTGATTATTATAGATTATTAACACAAAGTTTTATAAACACAGAATTTGAAAGGGGTTGAGAGATATTGGAAACAGCAGTTTCACCTGAAATTTGAAAGGGGTTGATAGATATGAACACCTATTAGAATTGATTAAATATTTTTCATGATGAACAGCTAAACGTCTTTTCTGCAATGGTACTTAAGTATGTACTTTATAAAGCTCTCTTGAAATACTAAAACTGAGGATTAAACTATTAAATGTTTAACATCTAAAAGTTGTTCTTACGAATTAATTTTTATGATCACATGTACATAATTATTAAAATCAAAATATATCAACTACGACGGAGAAAATTCACATGTAAACATTTTGATATGGAACTATTAGAAATGACAGTACAAAGTTCCAAGGTTTCTTCTCAACAAAGAGGAAATAGGAAATTTTACTGTCAAATTTCTCTACAATTAGATAGATATACATAAAGCTAAAATAAAAATTTTGAAAGCACCACAAAAAGGCGACAAAAAGTAGCTATTCCTTCAACATGTATTTTTTTGAGCTCCTACTGGTGGCTGAAACAGAACCAGATTCTAAGAATACAGCAAGGGATGAAGCAAATTTCCTATACTCATGACACTTATCTTGGGTGAAGGGGAAGGGAGGGCTGTGGTGAGCAAAGTGGACCATAAACGAATGCATATCTAAGAAAATTCCCTACATTAAAATTTGAGTACGTGGACAAGGAAGAGTACCACTCAGTTCCTGTTTTGTTTCCTTCTTTTGTCTACAAAAAAAAAAAAAAAAAAAAAAAAAAAAAAATCACATTAAAACTGGAAATGCTCCAGAATACAGTATAAAGAGGAAGTTATAGCTCAGATGATGTGAAGTCACAGAGAAGTGAACTTCCACCAAAATCGTATTTCACAATAGTGGAAAGATTTGCAGATGTAATCACAAATAATTAGCTACTTTTTTAATTTATATAAACATAAAGAAGTTCCAGACAGCTGCTCAAAACTTTCATGAAACCACTTTAAAAAGTGGAGTTCTTTTAAGGATCAGCAACTAACACGTCTGATGTCTCATGAAACCACTTAAAAAAGTGTTAGCTTGTTAACGTGTTAGTTGCTGATCCCTGAAAGAACTCTAGAACTGTTAAACAGATTGGCTGTAAAACTGTTTTAAAATAATGCATTATCACTGAACACCACCATGGACTCACTGTGGCTAGGGTATCTAAATCAGGGGAAATTTTTGAAACACCTCATCTTAATTTACCAAAGAATTTGTAAAAATTTCTCCTGAAAATTTGGGACAAAATAGAGAAATGTGGCTTATTGATATATCCAAAGCTTTAACTGACTAGAATGACAAACCTGAATTATAAAACAAAATCTAGCAAGAGTGAAAATGAAATTCAGCATTGAAACAAAACTCTTGAATATATATACAGCCATGACAATAAAATTTAATTGGAACTCAAATTCAATATATTTTTACTAGCATTATGAACAAATAAATGACCAAATAGTATATACTTTTGGAAGGAAGCACACGACACCCATCTGTGAAGTAATCTTGAAAAAACAAAGGGAAATATAAATGGAATCCAATCTCGTTTTTGAGGTGTTATTCAAACTCACCTACATTTTGAAAAATATTGTATTTCAGCTAGTTTTATTAAAACTAATGTTTATAACTAGTCAGCAGAGAACCAATAAGGAGGCGGAATGTCCAAACATTTAGGAAATTGCCTCTGGGAACATGACCATTAACCATCTGGAAAGCCTCAGAAACAGCTGGTGAAACAATCTGAAAGGAGTTAACTTCTGGAAATAAAATGGGGGGTATGTGTTTCAATAATATGTGGCTTGGAATAGTGAGTATGATAAGAGTTGTCTTAATTCACAATTTTACCTCAACTCATATTTTCTCTTGAAATTCCACTGAGACCGTTCAATACCACCTCACCGACAACCTCTAATTGTCAATTTTCTGTCCTTATCTTACTTGGCCTATCAGTAGTGTTTGCCCGTTTGATTACTCCCTTCTTCTGAAATACTTTCTTTGGCATTTGGATCTCTCTCTCTCTTTTGCTCTCTGTTTTTTTCCTGCATCACAGGCCACTTCCTCTCAATATCCTTTATGGAGTTCTCTTCGACTTCTAAACTTCTAAGTACTAGAGTATCTTACAGCTCATGTTTTTTCCTCCCTTACTCTTCACTCCATCAGCAAATCATGAAGCCCTTTGTCCCAAATCTGTGTCCCAAGTCTGACCATCATCACAACTCTGGCTATCACATTGGTCCATATTACCATTTATCTCTCACCTTTCCTCCTGTAAATGGCACCTAAATAGGTGTTTCAGCTTCTCTATTGTTCTACAACACTCACTTCTCAATACAGCAGCCAAAATATGTTGTACCACATGACTCGGATGCTCAAAAGCCTTTGACTAAATTCACATCCAGGATACCATCCACAACTCTGCCTCCTGGGGCATGATTGCCTCTTTGCCTGCTTTCCATGTCACTGTTCTTTCATCCCTTCCAGCCACCCTGGCCTTCTTTCTGTACTTTAAACTCCCCGTAAACACTCCCACCACCAAGCCCATTTACTGAATTTCTCAAAGATAATCCTTTTTCTAATAACACCCATCACTTTCCTTCAGTTACCCTGGTCTATTTTTCTTCATAGCACTTGAGATAATCAAAATCTAACAAAAGTCTATGTGCTTATTGTTTGCATCTCCTTATTAGAATGGAAGCTCCGTAAAGACAGTGACCTTGTCTCTTTTCCACTTTAGTGTATTCCTAGCATAAGCAGAATGTTAAGCATAGAATAGAAGCTCAATAAATATTTGTTGGATAAGCGAAGTAAGGAAGTGAGTAGCAGAAGAAAGTAGTAATCTCACTATATTCTGTTGTAATTAAATCTCATTTGAATTATTTTGTGTAATATTGAGCATCACGTTGATAAGACATTGGTGAGGTAAAGACGTTGGTAGGGAGACTAACAATGATGGTGTTGTGGTTGAAGTGCGCCCCTCCAATAAAATGGTTATGATAAAGTTCTGGCCCCCAATATCTCAGAATATGACCTGATTTCGAAATAGGATTATGGGAGATGTAATTAGTTAACATAAATGAGGTCATACTGGAGAGTAGGGTGGGCCCCTAATCCAATAATTCAATATGACTAGTGACCTTATAAGATGTTCATATAGACATAGACACACATACACACACACACGCACACACATGCACACACACACACAGAAGAAAAATGTCATGTGAGGGTGAAGGCTGAGATTGGAACTATGCAGCTGCAAGCCAAGGAATGCCTAAGATTGCCAGAAAACCACCAGAAGCTAAGAAGAGGCAAAGAATGTTTTTTCTACAAATTTCAGAGGGAAGATGATCCTGCCAACACTTTGACTTTGGAACTGTAGCCCCTAGAACTATGAGACAATAAATTTCTGTTGTTTTAAGCCACCTAGTTTGCAGCAGTTTGTTATAGCAGCCCCTAGAAACTGACACAGATGGTACGTCTAGAAAATCAGGGACTTTTGAGGAATACCGGTGATCTTTCACCCAGAGAAAAGAATGTCTGTAGCTTTGCAGCCCATATCCTAGGTTTTATATTAACTGGAGTAGCTTTGGAGGCCATATCTTAATTGGAAAGATATTTCTAGGGGTCCTAAAATATTAGGTAGTCTGAGGTACAGTCAGAGAAACGGAAAACCAGGTATGTCTGGTCACATTTGGTGAACAGCCAGAGATAATCTGCCAGATCCTTATGTAAAAGGAAACTGAGAATTCTGCTGGCAAAGAAGTCAAGCGTTACTTGCTGCTGAAGTTCAAACACTTCTGTACATTCTGGCAAGTTTGCAGGGTGAGACCAAGAAAACTTCTATCTTCGGGGACTACTAAAGAACCTCCAAGGGAAAAAAAAATCTGAAGAAAGAGGGACCAGGCACTCTGAGGATGCATTAACTAAGATTCAAGCTGGGAAGTGGAGCCTCTATGAAGACATGGAATATGGAGTTTACTCTAGGGATCAGACTTGACACAATGGTGGGATCTGGCGAAGAAGCCTAGGAAAATCTGTTGCTTATGCTTCTGGTCGTAAGCCTGAAGGCACTGTTAAGATCGCAGGGCCACAAACTGGAATGAAAGGCACAATGAGAAGTAGGGAAGCGAGGACAGACTAGCGCATGAAACTCATCATATCAAACGGGAATTGCAAGGTTAATATTTAACCCACATCTGTCTCTCATCACCTCCAACCTCAATCATGTGGAAGACCTTCAGAAGAAACTGGTGCTCTCTGTCCCAGAGCTGCGCATCTGTTCCAGAATTTAGAGAAGCCAGAAGAGATCCGGCAGGAGCTGGATACAAGGCTAGGAAATGAGTGAAACACTAGTCCTTTAGACAATAGTCACTGATGCAAAAATGTACAGAGTGCCAAATAACTTAGTAATCAAGATAAATAATATTTTAATGCAACATATCAAAGTTAAAATTTATCCAAAAATTTATGGTGAATAAAATATTAAAATTTTAGACAAAACAATATCTGACAGGGATTAGAATAAAGCTTGTGAGGCCAAGTCATGCAAGGGACTAGAGTGAAGTTAGTGAGGCCAAATTGCCACCCCATCCCAATGAGATAAGCCAGCAGATCAGTGGCAACGGGTGCTAATTATGGTGGTACCTGGTCCCTTACAATGACCTTAGGAGCTAATGGCTGCTGATCCTCTCCTCTCTATAAATCTCACAATTTTCCCTGTGGCCAACCCTCATCCAGAACCATGGGTGGAAGGGAATTCTGGGAAAAGTAGTTTTAGCTTGGCTGATTTGCCATGATAAAAACCACCACAATAGATTACTCAGGAACTGGCAGTCCAAATAATTAATGATATTTATTAAATGAATCTGCCAACCTCAGTTCCCTGGGCACTTGTCTTGTACCTAGGGGACATAAATGGTTAGTGAGTAAAAACAAAAGCTCTTTCTAGAAAACACAAATATGGGAGAAAGAGATGTGACTTTCAGATCTCTTTAATAGAATATGCCTCGAAGGAGAGAAAGCTATTCTCAACTCCAGTACAGGTTACCACATTTCTTTGAGAGGTCAGCAGTAAAGTATACCATGCCCATGGAGCCACAGGTGAGATGGGACACAGCAGGGGTGCGGTGATTGTCTGTAAAAAGTGGTAGACCATTATCTGAGTAACGCTGACCCCAAGGAGTGATGAAAGCAAAGATAGGACTCAACAGGCAGTTTCATAGATATGGGCATGGAGCAAAATTGATATATTTCTTTGAGGACTCCAAAAGATACCTGGGTACCATGGACTCTAAAAGGGCAAACAGCAAAATCTGGGTACAAATGCATATAGGTTAGAAATGGCTGTAGTTTGGGGCCACATTTTTCATCCATAACATCTTAAAAATTATAAAGCAGTGATTTGGCCTACCTCATATCCCAGAACTCATCAGTATTGGGTCTGATCTATAAATTAGGCATTCCAACGGCCAAACCAGTGCGTTTTCTTTTGTCTTTTTCTTTTCTTTTTTTTTGAGACACAGTCTCCCTCTGTCGCCCAGGCCGGACTGCAATGGCGTGATCTCGGCCCACTGCAAGCTCTGCCTCCCAGGTTTAAGCAATTCTCCTGCCTCAGCCTCCTGAGTAGCTGAGATGACAGACGCCCGCCACCATGCCTGTCTAATGTTTGTATTTTTAGTAGAGGCGGGGTTTCACCACGTTGGTCAGGCGGGTTTTGAACTCCTGACCTCGTGATCCACCCACCTTGACCTCCCAAAGTGCTGATATTAGAGGCATGAGCCACAGCACTAGGCCAACCAGTGCATTTTCTATCATACCACCTTGCAACTGCATTTCAGAAAAAAATTCTGATTGAGTACAATCTTCATGATGGCAGAGTCATATAGGATTTTACATATCATTGTGCTCAGCATGGCACTTGCCATAACTAAGAGATACATACAGAGTTTTAAGTGAATAAATAAACTACAACAGCTCAAGTTTCTGTATTGGGTTAAGTAATATCCTTCAAAAGTTCATGTCCACACAGAATCTCAGAGGATGGCCCTATTTTGGAAATAGGGTCTTTGACCTTGTAATTAAGATGATGTCATATTGAAGTAGGAACCTAAATCCAATGTCTGGTGTCCTTATAAGTATGCCATGAAAAGATATAGAGACTCACACAGGGAAGAGCATGTGAAGACACAGGCAGCAAATAAGAGCGATGCAGTCATAAGCCAAGGAATGCCAAGGGTTGCTGGCAACCACAGAAGCTAGGAAGAGATAAGGAAGAATTCTTCTCTGGAGGTTTCAGAGGGCGTGTGGCCCCACTGACAACTGGATTTTGTGCGTCTAGCCTCCAGGACTGTGACAGAGTAATTTTCTGTTGAGTTAAGCCATCTAGTTTGTGATAATTTGTTATGGCACCTCTAGGAAGCTAATACGGTTGCCTGCCCAAAAGAGAGTAGCTGCTCTGATGACTTCTGATGTTCCTTCTCATTATGAGGTTTCATTTTATATGCTTGCCTTGATTAAAATGAATGATTGGCTAAAAAATAAAGAAAGCTTTTATTTTTCTAGTATTTTCAAGCTAATAACGTTTAACAAAAACAAGAAAGGCCTTCCTGAAACTCATAACATGTTTTTACATAATTTTTCTTTTCATTTATAATGTGAAGTCAAAATATACTAAATTTGATACTTTCTTTTCTTGTGAAATAGAAACATGTTTTTACATATATGCTTGTGCTTCAGATATACGTGGTTTGAGTGAAATACAAATATTTTTATTGTTGTCTGGACTCAGTGGCACACGCCTGTAATCTCGGAACAGTGGGAGGCCGAGGCGGGTGGATAACATGAGGGTCAGGAGTTCGAGACTAGCCTGGCTAACATGGTGAAACCTCATTTCTACTAATAATACAAAAAATTAGCTGAGCGTGGTAGCATGCGCTTGTAATTCCAGCTACTCAGGAGGCTGAAGCATGAGAATCACTTGAACCTCGGAGGCAGAGGTTGCAGTGAGCAGCGATTGCACCACTGCACTCTAGCCTGGGTGACAAAGTGAGACACTGTCTCAAAAATAAATAAATACATACATAAATAAAGAGAAATATTTATATTGTTTATTTTATATTTATATTAAGGCTAGATATGTTTGGTCATTTTTATATTAACTTAAACCCTGAAGATACTTTAATTCTGACTCTTTGAAATAGACTCAATTTTAATTTTTATTAATCATTGGCTAATAGAAATTGTTCGTTTTTCTACCCTACCATCTCCTGGAAACCACATAATAAATGAATAACAAAGGAAAATTACAGAGGCAATTCAATTTCACATGCCATACTCTAGGCTGTTGTCAAAGCTATTTTCCAATGTATCAATCACTGTTTCCTGAGACAAGACTATAACTGGCGGGAACATCTGCCTACCAAGTACACAATGGAGACAGGAGTATTGCTAGCTTTTAGAAAAATGTATCAATTTCTATGTCTTTAAACAGTATTTGCTAAAATTACTCAGTTATGCATGCTACAAAGTCAAAATAAAAGCCCTTATAGAACTCTTGCTGGGCAAGTAAAATAACTCAGTTCTAAATTTTACATTAAGAAAGAAGCTTTTAGTATCTAGGGACAGTCATTGTTGATCTTTATGGCATGTTTTTCATATGAAAAACTGCCTGATCATACACGTCTTGTCAATGTGAGTTCTGCAATGATTGCCCCATGATCATACATGTTTTCTTTGACATAGGAAGTCACATTTCATTCCTTTTGGTTCTATGCATAACAGCTTCTTTGACAGTGGGAGCAACTGGTTCCTCTTCCTTCACTTTGGATCCATCCTGACCGATGGTGTTAAGTAGACCCATCTTTCTTTACTTCTCTAACTTCTTTTTAATTTAATGTAATTTTTAAATCAACAGATAAAATTATATGTGTTTATCATGTATAACGTGATGTTTTGGAGTATATGTACATTGTGGAATAACTCAATCTAGCTAATATCATGCATTACCTCATTTAGTTATCAGTTTTATAGTGAGAACAATTAACATCCATTCTCCTAGCAGTTTTCAAGAATACAATATATTGTCATTAACCATAGACATCATTTTGTACCTTCTCTTCCTGATGTGTTAAGGGGGAAAAGTACAAACCAAAAAGGCTCTTCCTCATTTTTTTAAAAGTCCCTTCTCATAATCCATTTACCTACTTCATGTTTAGGTTCTTGCAATTTTCAAGCTGCTGTCTTAATACCTGAGGTCACTATCACACTTTCACCTACACATACATTTGACCTACTTGCTAGGCTTCCTTTAACAATTCTTCTAAGTTCACAGCATTGCTAAACATGGAGTCAAATATGTCAACGTCCCTAAGAGTTCATTGTTAAAATAACTCTACCCCTATGCACTAAACATGTGTCGTAGTTGAACACGCTGTTTCATAACCTAGCATGTGAATTGTAGTCTGCTTATGGTTGTGTTTTTATAAATGGTGAATTAGTGGGATCTCAATTAATAAATATTACTATACTTTTTTATTTTCCTGTCTATGTATTTCAATTGGTAATTTCCTGTATATTCTCTTTTTCCATATATTTTAAAAGTATAAAACATCTGAAGTAACAAAAGAATATGTGTAACATATATGTAAAGCAATCCCACTAGTGGATGTCTATCCCCCCCCAAAAAAAGTGTTATATTAAAGGGAAATCTGTACTCTTATGTTTATCACAGCACTATTCACAATAGCAAAGAGATGGAATCAACCTGTGTCCATCATGGGATGACTGACTTTAAAATGTGTTGTATACACATAATTGAGTACTATAAAAAAGCCATAAAAAGAATGAAGACATGTTTTTTTCAGAAATATGGATGGAACTGGAGACCATTGTATTAAATGAAACAACTCAGACACAGAAAGGCAAATGCCACATATTTTCTCACTCATAAGTGGGAGTTAAATAATGTGTACCCACAAACATAGAGCGTGGAATGATAGACAATGGAGATTAGAAAGGATGCTCAATGGGAGGAGAGTGGAAGATGAAGAATTGCGTAATCAGTACATTTTACATTCTTCCTGTAATAGATACACTAAAATCCTGAATTCACCACTACACAATATAACCATGTAACAATATTACACTTACAGCCCATAAATGTATACCATTTTTTAAAAGCTTAAAATAAAATGGGTGTTTATAGTCCCTCCAACCAGTTTCAGACCTAGAACATAACCAGTACCTTGCATATAACTATGTGTTCCTCTCCTAGTTCATCTCATTCCTCCACCAACTGAGACAGACCGTATTCAAAATATATTAATCTCTTGTTTTATTCTCCATGAAGTCTTTTTTTTTTTGACGGAGTCTCTCTCTGTCGCCCGGGCTGGAGTGCAGTGGCGCCATCTGGGCTCACTGCAAGCTCTGCCTCCCAGGTTCACACCATTCTCCTACCTCAGCCTCCCGAGTAGCCGAGACTACAGGTGCCCGCCACCACGCCTGGCTAATTTTTTTTTTTATTTTTAGTAAAGATGGGGTTTCACCGTGTTAGCCAGGATAGTCTCTATCTCCTGACCTCGTGATCTGCCCGCCTCGTTCTCCCAAAGTGCTGGGATTACAAGCGTGAGCCACTGCGCCCGACCTTATTCTCCAGGAAGTCATATCACATATATATGTATTTCCAAAAATATGCTGTTTGATATTGTTTGTTCCTGATTTTTATTTATATATGTGGAATCTCCTTAAAACCTTGCTGTTTTTTTTTTTTTTTTTTTTGGAAGGCCTAGGCGGGCAGATCACTTGAGGTCAGGAGTTCAAGACCAGCCTGGCCAACATGGTGAACCCAATCTCTACTAAAAAAAAATATATATATAAAAATTAGTCTGTTGTGGTGGCAGGCACCTGCAGTTCCAGCTACTCAGGAGGGTGAGACAGAAGAATTGCTTGAACTTGAACCTGGGAGGCAGAGGCTGCAGTGAGCCAACATGGAGTCACTCCACTACAGTGTGGGAGAGAGAGTCAGACTCTGTCTAAAAAAAACAAGAAAAACAAAAAACCACTTGCTTTTTTAGTGCAAAATTATGTTCGTATATAATTTATTGGAGTCCTTATTTGTATAATATTCCATTGTGTACCTATACAATAATTTATCCATTATCCTGCCAATAGGCAATTAGGATGTTTCTGGTTTGTTGCTATTGTAAATAATGCTACTGTGAACATTCTTGTATAGGTTTAGTGGCATCAGTTCCTTACGGTGTATGGCAAGGAGTAGAATTTCTGAATTAAAAAAAATTCAAATATTCAAACTTCCATAATAATGTTAAATTTTTTCCAAAGTGTTTGTATCAATTAACTTTTTCTCCAGCAGGTTATAAGAGTTTTCATATATCTCTATACCCTACATCACTTGTTATTCTCTTTTATTTATTTATTTTTTTTTGAGACGGAGTCTTGCTCTGTCTCCCAGACTGGAGTGCAATGGCACAATCACTGCAACCTCTGCCTTCCAGTTTCAAGCAATTCTCTTGCCTTAGCCTCCTGAGTTGCTGGAATTACAGGCACGTGCCACCAGGCCTGGCTAAATTTTCCTACACAATTACTTTTTTTCTTATTGATTTGTAGCCATTTCTACAATGCTTTTTTACATCGGGCAGCCTCCCATGCCAGAGTTAGCTCATAGAGACTTTCCTGAATACTAATTCTTTTTTTTTCTTTTTATTATACTTTAAGTTCTAGGGTACATGTGCATAACGTGCAGGTTTGTTACATATGTATACTTGTGCCATGTTGGTGTGCTGCACCCATCAACTCGTCAACACCCATCAATTCGTCATTTATATCAGGTATAACTCCCCAATGCAATCCCTCCCCCCTCCCCCCTCCCCATGATAGGCCCCGATGTGTGGTTTCCCCTTCCCGAGTCCAAGTGATCTCATTGTTCAGTTCCCACCTATGAGTGAGAACATGCGGTGTTTGGTTTTCTCTTCTTGTGATAGTTTGCTAAGAATGATGGTTTCCAGCTGCATCCATGTCCCTACAAAGGACGCAAACTCATCCTTTTTTATGGCTGCATAGTATTCCATGGTGTATATGTGCCACATTTTCTTAATCCAGTCTGTCACAGATGGACATTTGGGTTGATTCCAAGTCTTTGCTATTGTGAATAGTGCCGCAATAAACATACGTGTGCATGTGTATCTTTATAGCAGCATGATTTATAATCCTTTGGGTATATACCCAGTAGTGGGATGGCTGGGTCATATGGTACATCTAGTTCTAGATCCTTGAGGAATTGCCGTACTGTTTTCCATAATGGTTGAACTAGTTTACAATCCCACCAACAGTGTAAAAGTGTTCCTATTTCTCCACATCCTCTCCAGCACCTGTTGTTTCCTAATTCTTTGTTCAGTGTTTTGTTTTGTTTTGAGACGGAGTCTCACACTGTCACCCAGGCTAGAGTGCAGTGGCATGATTTTTGGCTCACTGCAACCTCCACCTCCCAGGTTCAAACAATTCTCCTGCCTCAGCCTCCCAAGTAGCTGGGATTACAGGTATGTGCCACCACATCCAGCTAATTTTTGTCTTTTTAGTAGAGACGGGGTTTCACCATGTTGGCCACGCAGGTCTCAAACTCCTGACCTCAGGTGATTCACCTGCCTCGGCCTCCCACAGTGCTGGAATTATAAGTATGAGCCACAGTGCCTGGCCCTTTATTAGTTTTATATTTTGAAAATAAGTTCTCCAGGTTTGTTACTTGCCTTTTGACTTTTTGATGCTGTAATTTGATGAATATTAATTGTTAATTTCAATATAGTCAACTATTAATCTTTTGTTTTTATGGTTTTATCTATCTTAATGACAGAAAGTTTACTAAATACTATTTATTAAGATATTTAAGGTATTTCTCTCATTTTAAGTATTTAATCAGTGGGAATTAAATTTCATGTATTTTTTAAATATAAAAATACTCATCTCAGCCTAATCAAATAGCTTTTCTTTCTTCCTAACATGGCATTTCTTCCATATGTATTTCCACATGAAGTTGGGTCTCTTTCTGTGTTCTCCATTTCATTCTCTTGTTCGATTTCTTTATCTTTTTCTCCAGAGCTTCTATTTCAGTAATATACATCGGCACAGCATATCTACTTTTATTTGTCCTGATTTGTTAGACCTTTGTTCTGACTGGCCAAAAGTTCATTCTGATTGCTAAATATTGAACTCACAAAAATCATTAGAATATTTTAATATGTCATCCCGGCCTGGACCAATATACACTGTCTTAGTTATTATAACTTAATAATGTTGCAATAACTTATAGGGTAATTTCCTCACAGTATTCTTTTCTTTGAGAAAGCCTTAGCTCTTTGGGCTTTGTGTTTTCACATAAATTTTAAAAGATATTTTCAATCTCCATATAACACCAGCTGGAATTCTGATAGAATTAGCTTGAATTTAAACATTCTATGGGATAATTTAATTATTTATGACTTTATGTCTTCCTTTCCATAAATGTAGGACATGTATCAATGTACTTAGAATATCTTTAATATCATTTTATGTATGTTTTTATATAAGTTTTACTTATCTGGGTAATTAATAGTTTTTTATTATTATTGCCTATTGTAAATGTTTTTTAATTATATTTCTAACTTGTAATTAATTTTTAATCTTTTTCTGATTTATTTATAATCCATTCATTTTTACTGTTTTCTAAGCCATTCATATTTACTTATTGTACTATTTTGTTTTCACACTGCTGATAAAGACATACCTGAGACTGGGAAGAAAAAGAGGTTTAATTGGACTAATAGTTTCACATAGCCGAGGAGGTTTCAGAATCATGGCAGGAACTGAAAGGTTCTTCTTACATGGTGGCAGCAAGAGAAAAATGAGGAAGATGCAAAGGTGGAAACCCCTGACGAACCCATCAGATCTCGTGATACTTATTCACTACCATGAGAACAGTATGGGGGAAACTGCCCTCATGTTTCAAGTTATCTCCCACTGGGTCCCTCCCACCACACATGGGAATTATGGGAGTATAATTCAAGATGAGATTTGGGTAGGGACACACAGCCAAACCTTATCACTTATGTTATTTCTTTCCTAATTGTCCTATTATTCATATTACTGCTTTTACTTCTCTCTTCACTGTTTTAGAAATGTACACCCTATACTTCTTTTAGCTTTATCCTTGAAATTTATGAAAAAATTATAATGTTGAACAATTTATTAACCTTTTTTTCAGAATAATACATGACTCTTAAGACACTCCTTCTTCTTTCTCTGTTAACTCTAATCATGCCCCACCTAGCATACATGCCATTGTTGTTTTGAATTTTAGCTCTTTTGTCTACACTTATATGATATTTATTTAGGTTCACATACATTTTCTATTTTATTTCTCACCTGTTCCTTTATGTTTCAGATTTTTCCTCTTCCTTAAAAGTACATTCTATTGTGAATTTCCTCAACCAAATCTGCCATTCTGTTAGAAGCAGAAGATCATGTGATGAATTTTCTAAACTCCCTGATAGAATAAAGCTCATGTATTTGCTCTACCCAGAATGAACACTAAATTCAAATGTTTGAAATTTCTTTTTCTAAAGTTAGAACTCTTTATTTTTTAGCATATTCCAAAGTTGGCAAAAATATTCTCCCAGCTGGTATATGTGACAGTACTATCAGTGGATCTAATTCTATACATTTTATTTCATAAAAGTTTGTGTCTCTAATATATTTTTCAAAACGTTCTGATTTGTTCTTGAAAACAGTTTCATTCAATAATCACATAATAGATACTGATTGTCTCACTGCATTACATCATTTAGTTTATTTTTCAGAGCTGTCTTGTGGACTGTCTCGTGGACTGTGTCTTGTGGACTGTATCTGAAATACAGTGACAATCCAGTCCTTCAATCTAAACCTTTTTTTTTGAAAACACAAATGAACATGCCTATGAAATTGTGTGGCTGGTTCATCAAGAACCCTAATAGTATCCAAAATTTATACTCAGCCAGATGTCTTATAGATATTGAAATGACATAGACTTTAGATAGGTTGAAAGCTGCGTTAGTGTGGTCCTATCTGCCATTCTGTTTGGTCATTTTCTTACAAAACAAACAAACAAACAAACAAAAAACAAAACCTCAAGGTCAGCTTTTGTGTTCTACATTACCATGTTACCTATGTTGATGTATAAACCTCCACAAATATCTACCTGTCAGATAATAAACTCCATGCTTGAAAGGACTTTCATCGTTCTTATGTAAAGGATTTTAAAACTACTTTTATTTGCCATACAGTGCAAACCAAAAGTTTATTTCCATATTTCTCTGCAGAACAGATTTTAAGTAAAATTACCCCCTGATCTTGTAGATACCTTATCAATGCATTTGTTGTAATGAAAATATTAAGACCAGTAAGCAAATGGCATAAAGATTTTCTTTCTTTCTTTTTTTTTTCTTTTTTTGAGATGGAGTCTTGCTCTGTCGCCCAGGCTGGAGTGCAGTGGCGCCATCTCGGCTCATTGCAAGCTCCGCCTCCGGGTTCACGCCATTCTCCTGCCTCAGCCTCCCCAGTAGCTGGGACTACTACAGGCGCCCGCCCCCACGCCCGGCTAGTTTTTTGTATTTTTAGTAGATACGGGGTTTCACCATGTTAGCCAGGATGGTCTCGATCTCCTGACCTCGTGATCTGCCCGCCATCCAGCCACCTTGACCTCCCAAAATGCTGAGATTACAGAGGTGAGCCACCGCGCCCAGCCGGCATTACGAGTTATTATTTAAAAGCCTGATTTTAAGTAAAACCCTGGATAAGTTACTAGACTGCTATACACATTGTTATGCAAAACCGCGTCTATAGTACCTGGATATTTGAATGTAAAGTCTTTAGTAGGTTTCCTGCAGCTTCCTACTGCAGGAGAAAATAAGGTTTCCTTCTTTCTCTGTTTCATCAGTGTTCCACCTGGACCCTGCTGTTTTCAGATTTGTATTAAACATCACACAGCAGGGTATGGGTCTTTATCTCTTGAATGGCTGATGAAGGGCCAAATGATGCAATCCAGAATCCTTAGCCTCTCTTGCGGTAAATCTTAACCAATGGGAAATGGGAAAGAGGAAGGAATTAAACAGATAAAATGCCTTTTAAAAATGTTTCCTATAGATTACTCTAAGTGTAATTCCTTTTGTATTTCTTTCAGAGAAGCCCTATAGCCCAAGTAAACAAATCTGGCTTGTGACCTGCCATCAGTATCACATTATATCTTTTGCCTCATTTCCATTTTCCCTCGCACTTGATACCTCAGGCTTTGTACTTTCCCCACCCCAACCCCCCAATTATTGCCAATGATATCTTTGTCTCCAGCTCTACTTTCTAGAATACGCAGAGAAAAGCAATCGTACATTTTTATAGCAAAGATTATATCTGTATAAAACAAAAATTATTCATACAATTAGAATTTGGTAGCTAGACAGAAAAACACACTGTGTCTTTGCATAAATAATACATGTTTCCTTAATTTATTTTTCTTAAAAATAAAATATTTCTTATATTTTTAAATTTCAAAGACATCTCTATTGATTTAAACAATATTAATTATAGTGAGGAATAGTACTGAAATAGATTTCTGAGATTTGACTTAAGGCATTGGGATATCTAACAAGCCATAATTTTTCAAACATTATGAACAGATACTGAAAATTATAAAGTGTTGTGATTCCAACAGGAATCAGATACAACAAAAGTCCCCAGAGCAAACCATAAATAGCAGCAATCTTCTGGAAAGTTTTCACAAGGAACCTTTTCTTCTTCTTCCCATATGTTCCCCTCATGTAGATTTAGGTGGTTATAATGTTGTTTGAGAGGGTGAAGTAATAAGTGAAGGAAGAATTAAGGAATTATACTGTAGTAAGAGTCATTGTTAGGACATCTCTGAGTCAGGTTGGGTCTAAGACATTTCCTTACTTCCGTGGATTTGGTAATGCCATGATGAAATAAAAACAACTGAAGTTTTCTACAACCTCTTGCCTCTGCTTTGTAGATTTACATTTTTAATAGGAGCTTCAAATAACAAGACGACTCACATGGTAATGAGGAGTGTATTTCAGTTGACAGATAAGTAAATTGAAGTCCAAAGAAGTTAGATTACTTCTGTAAGTTGTGTCTCACTCCAAAGCCTATGTTTATTTCATTATGCCCCATGTGGAAAATAAAAATAAAGTGAGGGGAGCAAATGAAAATGTTAAGATATTCAACTTAATTGAATTGGAGAAGTCATAAATATCTGTGGAAACTGCTGGAAATCAGTTTTGATAATTTTCTTTGAAAATATGATACAGTTATTCCATGAGTATGGTATGCCTTCCTAATAAGTCTTCGCTGCCTTCTGAACTATCATTAGATGGCAATAGATGATTCTGAAAGATACAGTCTCATTTAAGGTAACTCTTGTGTTGAGATGTCAAGAGGCAATTCTGTAGACAAAGGCTCCAGAAAATGATCTTCAATATATTGTCAAAGTTTAGGGGTAAGTCAATTGTTTGTGAAAATGCAATTCTCAAGCACCTTACCATTGAGCAGCATTGGTATCAGCTGACAACTTGCTAGAAATGCAGATTTACTATACCAGAACTGCATTTTAACAATGATCCCCAGATTTGAGAAGTAATGCTTTAATAGGCTATTCAGAAATGTTGGGACCAGTTGAAGTCAAGAGAATAAGCATGAAAGCAATCACCTACCCAATTTAATTTTTGCTGAAAGCAAGGGGATAATAAATCTGCTTTCCAGTGTATGTGTTCATCAAGGTTTTCCAGAGAAACACAAATAATAGGATGTGTGTGTGTGTGTAGGGGGTGTGTGTACAGAAACAGATTTATTAGAAGATATTAGTTGATATGATTATGAAGGCTGACAAATCACAAGATCTACAGTCAGCAAGCTAGAAACTGAGGAGGGCCAATGGTAGTTCCAGTTCAAAAGCTGATAGACCTGAGACCCAGGAAGAGCAGATGTTTCTGTTTGAGTCCAAGGGCAGGAAAAAAACTGATGTTCCAGCTCAAGACAGCCAGGCAGGAGGAAAATTCTTCTTACTTAGGCTTTTGTGTTTGTTTGTTTGTTTTCTGTTCAGGTCTTCAAGGGATTGAATGGATTAGATGGAGCTCATTCACATAAGGGAGGGCAACCCGCTTTACTCAGTCTACCAATTTAAATGTTAATTCCATCCAGAAACACCCTCAGAAACACACCTAGAATACCATTGAACTGAATATCTGCACATCTTGTGGCCCACACAACTGACATAAAATAAACTATCAAATCTGGTAATAAATAGAACTAAATAAAAGTAGTTCCATCACAAAATATAACTGTAAATCACTAAAGAAGTAGCCTCAACACAGTCCTGGGATTAAAAAAGCAATCCTCAGAAGATCAAGGCAGAATCATTTGACAGTCCCACATACAGTTTTTGGCTGGTTTTAAGATGAAATAACTTATTTAGATCTAAAACAGAGACACAAAGGAAAATACCTACACACAGATAATTCAATTGCAAAAATCAGAGCATGTGGAAAAAAATTCTGGCTACCATAAATATAATCTCAGTGTAACCATTTAGTAAAAGAAAGCATAGGTAACATTAGACATTGTAATCTTAAACATTCAGATATTTAATTCTTAAATATTCTTAAGTTTTTCTTTACTGACATGTTACTATTTTGATTTGCAATCTGAAATCTAACATATTTCTATTGCACCAAAATATGAAAATCAGAACTTATTTTAGTTTTGATCCTTTAACTTTGAGCAGTATTTATTTTTAAGCAGTTTCTTAGTTGAAGACAGTAGTACACAAATACAGGTACTCATGAACATGGATAAATTCTTGCTGACTGGTTTGTATGCTTACGGAAGCAACTAAGATGTTTGTAGAATTCTGGTTTCTAATA
The DNA here is from genome assembly GCF_002776525.5 of Piliocolobus tephrosceles. Classification (NCBI taxonomy): domain Eukaryota; kingdom Metazoa; phylum Chordata; class Mammalia; order Primates; family Cercopithecidae; genus Piliocolobus; species Piliocolobus tephrosceles. Next base: position 159,698,345 of record NC_045437.1, read on the forward strand.
TTGCCCTATTTAGCTTTAGTATTATGTAGTCTTTTAATTTAACAGCATCCACTTGCAGTTTTTCATTCACACTGTCAAATTTTTAAGAGAAAATAAACTGGGAAATTGTAATTTATTTTCATAAAATTTGAAATCAAAGAAATCTTTTTTTTTGAAAATTGGATCTTAATCTCAAAATTGTAGAACTTGGCCCAGGCCGTTGCTTTCATTTTGAAAACGAACTTCAACTCCAGAAAGACCAGTGTGTGCTCTGCCAAATAAATTTCTCAGAGTCACAGTCTCACTAGGAATGTGCAAATCATAGCATATGTTGGTGTAAATTCTTTTGAAGTTCTTGCCAAGAGATATTCAAAGGAATTCAATGGCTATAATATTCAAGGCTATAATAATGTTCATCCAAATGTTTTTGATCCGGTCTTCATCAGTTAGCTGATTTTCACTGTTTAAAAATTTCCATAAAAGGATTCAGCACCACTTCATACCAAACCACGTAACCTCATTTTAGTAGTACCAACCACCATATTGTGCTTGCAGTTCATCAATCACGACTAAACTGTCTCCAGTTCAAGCCAAGAGAACGCATCTAGGACAACAATGTCTGTTCTTACCCAGTATTTATTTCCTTTTTCTCTATCTCAATAGAATTTTTTTCCCCCCTAGAAAATCCCAAGCTTTCAGGGCAGGCTACACTGGTTTAAATATAATTCCCCTTTCAGTGATTGGTTCCAGGAAAGGTCTCTCATCTTCCTCTGAATATTACAGTGTGTTAAAAGTTGTGTTCAGCACCTCATCCATCAGGCATCTTGCTAAAGCCTGAGTATGAAACCGGCATTGAGGATTCCTATGATATTTAATGAGACATTGAGATATTAAAGCCATCAACTTTAAAACCTCTTTCTCTGGACTTCCTGTATGCAACATTAATATTTTTCCTATTTTTAAGCCAATTGAAATGGAAATTTTCTATTCCTTGCAGCTGAAAGAATCTTGTGTGATATGTGAAGGGTTTCACTTTGAGCTTTTGAACAATTCCAACTTCTGGAATGATTTAATTAATCTATGTTCATTCAGCATTGTAAAATGTTGTCCAGTCACACATAAGTTCTGTAACAGATACAGTGTTAGAAGGACCATTCCTTGGCTACAATATTTGTAGATACTCTTACCAACTTTGCCCAGTTTTTCAGTAAAATTTATAAGATTTTTTCCAAAATAAAGGTTAAATCAAGGACTATAAGTCATTCTATTATAAAAATACATGCACGTGTATGTTTATTGCAGCACTATTCACAGTAGCAAAGACATGGAATCAACTTAAATACCCATCAATGATAGACTAGATAAAGAAAATGTGACACATACACATCATGGAATACAATGCAGTCACAAGAAGGAACGAGATCGTGTCCTTTGCAGGGACATAGATGAAGCTGGAGACCATTATCCTCAGCAAACTAACACAGGAGCAGAAACCCAAATAATGCATGTTCTTCCTTATAAGTGGGAGCTAAATGATGAAAACACATGGACACATAGAGAGGAACAACACACGCTGGGGTCTGTTGGAGGGTGGAAGGTGGGAGGAGAGAGAAGATCAGGAAACTAACTAATGGGGACTAGGCTTAATACCTGGGTGGTGGAAATAATCTGTATAGCAAACCCCCTCGATACAAGTTTACATATTTTTCAAACCCTGCAAATGTACCCCTGAACTTAAATTAAAAGTTAAAAAAGAAATACCTACGTGCAGATAGTTCAATTGCAAATAATGAAAGTCATAATAAAAGTAGAAACTGAGATTTAAGACACTCCCCAAATAAAAATATTTAATCAGTTCCTAATACTGCAATTGTCATAGGCATCATGTATAAATTTTTTAATCATGCAAAAATTCTCTCCCAATAAATACTATTATCTAGATGTCTATATCTGGATTCTAATGCTCACCATACAAAAATCCCACCAATGATTTGACTTTCCCATGCAATTTGTTCTGGAAATTATCAGCTAAACCTTCAACATGCTGATAAGTAGTATTTCTAGGAAGAATTAAATTAAGAAAATATTATTTGTGGTTTCAGATTCACCATTTCTTCTGCATTCATAGATACCCACATCTGTCAATGCTTTGAAATACTTAAGACAATAATTTAACTTTAAAAATACATAAATGCATTCCACAGTAGTACTCCTTTTTTACATACAGAAAAAAAAATGTTAAAATTATATTCTTTTTTACCCTGAACATTAAGGTTTTACCTTGAATCTGGTGGTGTCTGGTGATATCTCCCAAGTAAATTACCCACACAAATAAAAACTATCCATCATCTTGTGGGGAGTATGGAGGGGTGGGGGGGAAGAGGAGGGGATTTATAAATCTTCTTTAAAAAAGACTGCTGCTAAATCTCCTTACCTCAGTTCTATACCTCTCATCTCTTCTGGAGGTTCTTAGAGCCAATAACTCAAATTTTGGGGGGAATTTTCTATTTTGCTTAAATTTTATGGCTTATTTAAGTAATTTTATCTTCTTTACCTACTTTAATCTTTAAGTAATTATTTAAGTAATTTTTATTATTTCTCTCTTCTTTCATCCTTCATGTCTTTGTGAGTTTATGCTTTTAATAATGGATATGTTTGATCTCCTCCTTTAACTAGGAATTGCAGATCAAACCTTTTAAATGTATTCAAATGGTTGTGGATTTGGTTGTGCCTTTAACTTTGCAGGCTCAGGGAGTAAATGGTGATGATGATGATAATGTTGATGATAGGTAACTGAGTACTTATTTTAGGTAATACTCTGCTAAAAGCTTTACAGGAAAAAAAATCTTTAAGTATATTTTAAAACAGTGTAAGGTGGATATTAATATTCACACTTTCATATTTTACTTTGGGGAAATGTGAATTACATGATAACTTTAAAAACTTTCAGCAGTGAAATGTTTTTATACCAATATTTTTACCTCATCATTTTTCTCTTGTCTTGCTGCAATGGCTACAATGCAATATGATGTGGTACAATAGCAGTGTTCATTGCTTATATCTAGCTTTGATGGAAATATTTCCAATGCTTTATGTCTAGTTAGAGTGTTTGTTGTAGATGTCTGGCAGAGCACAGTTTATAAAGGCAGTTGCCTTCTACTTTTAACTTCCTAAATGTTTTATATGGTTATTTATCAAATTATAACTTACTGTATTTCATCAGTTTTTATTAATCTTCCCATATAATCACAATCTTTACATTGGTAATATATCCATTTATAGTAACAAATTTCCTAATTGTGAGCCATCTTTAATTTCTACAGTTAAACACATTTGCTCCTCATATTCTGTGGATATCTCTTGCATGAATTTAGGGTATTTACAGCTGCTTCCATACATGAAATTAAAGAGTAGTTTTCAGTTTGTGTGATGTCCTTGCCTGATTTTTGTTTGCTTTTTAAAATAATTTGGAAACATTTCAATTGTTTTCCTTATCAGAACAGTTTGAATCAGGAATTATTATCTGTTCATTAGAAATTGAGTAAAACTCACCTTTCTGGGTCTAGTTAAAAGCTGGCAGTTACATCTCTGACTAGCTTTCCAAATTCTCATACCATCCCTATCAATCCAGAAAATAGAAATTATTATGTCCATTGTGGTAGAAAATTATCTATTTCTTCTCTACCTCCAAATTAGTTGACACATATAACTGAAAATAATATTGTGAAGAAGTTTAATAAAAAGCCTTGTAAAGCACTTAGAACAGTTCTGTCATGGAGTAAGTGCTCAATAAAACTTACAATATAACTATTAATTGGACGTGCTATAGATTTATTTTGTAGTTCTATCTATTCAATATGATTATATATGTAGTCACACAAACATACATAGATATACATTTTTAATCAAGTGACTTTAAATTTATGCAGACCAAGATGCCTTTCTCCCTCTTCTTTATTAATTGAAAGCTTAACTTTCATTGTGAAATCTTAGTTCTCACATTCAAAATGTTGGGAAAAATCAAACCTATAAACCTTCCATAATGACAAAAACAAAAAGCCAACATAGAGTTTTTTTCTCCACTTAAGAATGGAAAACTAAGAGGATGATTTTTAAAAAATTAGATATAGCAAGAAAAAGTTATACATGCTGCCTTGTTTCTAGAAATATATTTAAATTACTATTTACTTGGTAAATCCTACATGCCAAATGTTGTCCTAGTGACTGTGAGATGCAAAGATGAAAAAGACATGATACCTAGTGTCTAACTGCTCACAAGTTAGTGAGGAAGAGAGACGTATCGGAAATTAACTGTAATGCATTATGGCAAAATATATAGAAAGCCAGAAAAAGATATGTAGAGATGTGGAAATGCAAATATAGAAGAATATAGAAAAATATGGAAAAATATTTCCCAAGTTGGAAAAAATTTCACCTATATTAGGCTCCAAGTCTTAACCAAGTTTATTTTTTAAATTATTCCTCCATCTGCTCGTGTATGTGGGTGAGTGATCCAATGTGTCTCTACTGGAAGATTTAGGAAGTAAAATCCCCTGATTGGCCCCGCTTGGGAACTCATGCCAGAGTTTCCTATAATAGGAAATCATCACAAGCTCCTCTTCTGTAATTCTGATTTCCAGCCCTAGAATCAGGACTTTGGTTACTGCACACTTTTCAATATTTTGTATCAGTTCCATTCAACAGCTACTGGCCACACATTATTCATACTATTCTTTCCGTCTTTTATAGATTTTTTTCCACTGAATGTGACAGCCTTCAGCCAAATTTGAAGTATTTATGCTCCCGCATATTTGAGATTTTCTGCAATCTTTTATAATCTAAGTCAGATTATATTACTGCTTGGCTTATGATCTCCAAAGGCTCCCCATCTCACTAACAGTTAAAGCCAATGTCATTAACTGGCACAAGCCCTACATGATCTGGTGCCTCACTACCTCCAAGGCTTCATCTCTTACCACTTTCCACCCCCACTGCTGCTTTACCACTACATGTGCCTCTTTGCTGGTCCTCCAACATCAAGTACACACCCACCTTGAGATATTACACTTGTTCTCTTTGCCAAAGACATTCTTACCCTGTGTATCAATGTGTATCAACTCTTGTTTACTCAAGTCTCTGCTCAACTGTTGCCCTCTTGGAGAACTTTCCATACTACCATGGATAAGATAGCAATCTCTACTCAGTTTGGCACTACACAATCATCCTTACCCTGCTTTCTTTTCCTTCCCTCCCTCCTTCCTTCCTTCCTTCCTTCCTTCCTTCCTTCCTTCCTTCCTTCCTTCCTTCCTTCCTTCTTTCCTTCCTTCCTTCTTTCCTTCCTTCCTTTCTCTTTCTTTCTTTTCCTTCCTTCCTTTCTTTCTTTCTTTCTTTCCTTCCTTCCTTCTTTCTTTTTCTCTCTTTCTTTCTTTCTTTCCCTTTT
>NC_045437.1:159703773-159877792 GCF_002776525.5 Piliocolobus tephrosceles
CCTTCCTTCATTCCTTCCTTTTTTTTTTTTTTGGAGGTTTTGATCTTGTCACCAGGCTGGAGTACAATGGCACAATCTCAACTCACTGCAACCTCTGCTTTCCAGGTTCAAGCGATTCTCCTGCCTCAGCCTCCCGAGTAGCTGAGATTACAGGAGCCCACCACCATGCCTGGCTAATTTTTGCATTTGTAGTAGAGATAGAGTTTCACCATGTTGGCCAGACTTGTCTTGAACTCATGACCTAAGGTGATCTGTTCACCTTGTCCTCCCAACGTGCTGGGATTGCAGGTGTGAACCACTGCGCCCAGCCTCCTGTTTTATTTTCTTCATAGCACATACAAGTAATATACTCTGACATATTTTATACTTGCATGTTTTGCTTTTCTGTTACTTCCCCTACACTGTTGTATTCATTGCTTTATCCCTGGCACCTGGAATGGTCCCTGACACTTAGTATGTCCTCATTAAATATTTGCAGAAAGATCAAATTCCTAAGGCATTTGGTACTGTTCCTGAACTGCTCATTACACTGAGGCTTGCACTAAGTTCATGTTCATACGTGGTTTCTTTTGTATATTACATTGCTCTATCTTTGCGTCATGAGATTATGCAAAACAACAATATAACCATATAAGTACTGAATGATAAACACGTACGCACTGTTGCATAGAAACAAGATACGTTACTAGATTTTTTAAAAAAGAGTATGTTTAGAGACATAAAATATGAACAATTTGTGGGGAAACCAAATATATAAAGAGATATTTTCTGTCCACTTAGGTAACAGAATATTGAGAGTCGTCAATAACTTTTCAAATATATTTAAATTTGGGGGACTTAAGTAAACTCTTCTTTCTTTTATCTGCTTCACCTTAGTAGCTGGGATGTTCCGTCTTTATTACAGAGCCTGTATAATTTAGTCTAGGATATTCTGAGACCTGGTTTACAATGAGTAAAATAATTTAGGAGGAAAATAGAATAAAGTAACAATTTTTTCAGATATCTTTCCCAGGGGAAAGTTCTGCTTGTTAGTACTGGCCTGAGTTGAGCTGAAAGCTTATTAAGAGAAAAATGAAAGATTTGTAAATGGTTCCGTTTGTTTTAAAAAAGAGTAGAAATGTATTATTTTTATTCCCTGGGGGGAAAATATGCAGCAAGTTGACTCTATTCTTTCCAGTATAGAAGCCAGACGCAATTTCCTCATAAGCATTTCCATTCTTTTTCTCCAAGTTCTCTATTAAGTGTTTTAACAGCAAAATGATTTCTGAAAGAAAAACTGGGAGTTACATGATTGTGAAACAAAAGCAAATAATTAGATTATGTTGGAAAGCAAATCGATATGATCTACATGATTTCCACTTTTTTGATTTTGCTGAGATTTTCTTGGTAGTCTAATAAATAATCAATTCTTGAAGAGTTTCATAGAAGTATATAAAGAAAATGTGTTCTCGTTGTCAGGGTATTGTGTTTGAGATATATTGATTAGGTCAACTGTATGGTTTATGATATTACATGCACTCTTACATATTTTGGTCTACGTCATCAATCATAACTGACAGTTTATTTAAATTCACCTACAACTATTGTGACTTTTCTACTGATGTTTTTGCTTTATGTATTTTTGTGTTATGATAGTTGGTGGGTGAAGATGTTAGAAAAGGATATCCTTATTTAAGATTGCTGAGACAATGGGGTTTTCTAAATATACAAAAAAAAAAAACATAAAAAAAAAAGATTACATGCTTCATCTTTTAAAGGTGTCCTTTTTAAAACATTTTTGCATTGAGAAAAACTCATCTACATAGCTACTGCTTTCCTAAATATCCATATACATTCTTCATCCCATTAGTAACTACATATATAGCTAAGTGTTTTTAGTCATCGAAATTTAGTTATAGCCCTACTCTAATGTTCTGAAAACTAAGGATAAAATTATAAATGTAACCACTCCAACTCATTTTAATGAAATAATAATAAGGAAAAAGAAGAACAAGGAAAATAGATTAATATACATAAAAATACAAATAATAAAAACAAAAATAAACAGACAATCATGGGCGGTTGCTCTAGTTGTTTCTACTGTTGGTCATGAGGCCATAGTTGGTATTTACAATTTCCATGTTCTTCAGCTTTGTTTGATTGAATGTTATACTTTTCTCCCAATGGGGGATGAGCCATGGTCATTTTTATTTCACTGATTGGTTTGAAACTAATGAACCTTTTCAGCTGGATGTGGAAGTGCTAGGAGGTATCCCCTCTCAGAGAAACTCCTGGTTTTACCCATAGTTTATGCTGTCCCTTTTTTGTAGAAACATCAATCATACCCACTCTGAGATCAGTCACCATAGATACTTTATCAGTCTCCTTTGCTCATTGGTACTGAAACATGAGGAGCCCCAAAGGCCACCTGGCAGCCTCAGCATCCAGGTCAACAGAACCATTATTTTGTGCCCTTGTTTAAGCATTTGTGCCTTGGAAACCAATAATTCTAATCAGCCAAAAGCATAACTAGAGAAAAATGAAAGCAAAATCTTTTCAAGAGTGTTCTTAAGAGAAATAGTACTGTGCTCTGCGTTGCTATATTCTGACTTTGGAAAAAAGAAAAACCAGATACATGTTGTTGATTTTGAGCTCATAAAGCACCTCAAATTTGCAAGTTGTCACCCAGCCGCTGTCACATCTAAGATGTATTGACAGTTGTACCATGTTGTCATGAATTCCTAAGTAATCAGCCCGTTTTCTCACTTTTTCACCATAAACATTCTTTGTTAAAGGCAAAGTAAAAGGTGATAAAATGATGGCAAATAAGGCATTTGTGCTTGTCAGATTGTTCAAAGAAGAGAAATCCACATTTGGAATAAATATTTATTCCTGTAGGGGCACATTTTTGTCCCATCCATAATGACATGACTGTCTGTCATGTTCCCCTAACCTTGTGAGAAAGGGTCAGTTTTTGCTACTGCTAATAGACTAGGCACTCAGCAGTGGGTGTGCCAGCTCAGCTTTAGTGAGGGAAAACCAAGGTTTTTGAGCAAACATATAAGTTCCAGCCTGGTTTCTGTGGCCACTTTTCTCATTAACCTTTTGAGCAAATGAGCAGTGAAGAAATGGGAGAGTGGGTTACAAACATCCCTAGAGTGTGTCATATTGTACATCTGATTTTTGAAAGTATTGTGTTCAGTCTGTGCCCTTGACGAATAATTCATATAGGACACACATATTCTTATGCTCTGGGCCAATTCTGAGACTACCATACTTAAAATTTGTTCAAATCCTGTTTATTCAGATTATTAGACCATTCCATCCAAACTTTTACTACTATTCACAAATCAGTTCAAATTCATACTTCTCGCCCATTTCTTTGTTCTAGGCCTTCCAGATATATCATCTGAACACATAGCCAAATGGGTACTATCCAAGTGTACCCCTGAGATACTGCATTATATAGCAGTTCATTTCTGGCTGGTACCAGTATATTTTGCCTACTCACCTGCAAACCTTCTTCAGTCAACTCTGTCTCGGAGATCCTGACATGAGTCCATTGGTATTTGCTAAGGGAGATGTGTGCAGAGGTGTGGGAGTACATGCACTAAGAGTATCAATCACCTGCTCAAGTGGTTTACTTTAGGATCAGCTTAAGGCCAACCTTACATGACCCACTACTCTCCCCGCCCGACCACCACCTACTTGAATGCTGCCCCTTTGTGCTGAATTTTGTAGCTTCATGGAAAAGATAGACCCTAGTTCATGAGGCACAGCTAAGGTAGCATGAATATTTTGTACCCTGATCTGATGTTCTGTCATGAGTAAGGCCCAATAGTGTACTGGGAGCCATTTCTCAGAAATATAATAGTTACATGCCTAAGAGCGCACTTGATTTCAAAACTCTAGGGGCTAATGATGGAATTCTCTTTAGGTACTTACATTGTCCTTAACTGACACAGGCATTTTAGGCAATATTACTTTGTTTGAATAATAAGGCTAAAGGACAGAGTTTTTATTTATGAGTTACTCACTAATGATCAGTATTCTAAATTTTGTGCAAATACATCTGTGGGTCAGATGTGGTGGCTCACGCCTATAATCCCAGCCCTTCGGGTGGCCGAGGCTGGTGGATCACAAGGTCAGGAGTTCAAGACCAGCCTGGCCAAGATGGTGAAACCCTGTCTCTACTAAAAATAAAGACAATTAGCCGGGTGTGCTGGTGGGCGTCTGTAATCCCAGCTACTCAGGAGGCTAAGGCAGGAGAATCGAGTATCACTTGAACCTGGGAGGTGGAGGTTGCAGTAAGCCAAGATCGCGCCACTGCACTCCAGCCTGGGTGACAGAGTGAGACTCCATCTCAAAACAAAACAAAACAAAACAAAAAAACCCATCCGTGATGGTTAACATTGAGTGTCAACTTGATTGGATTGAAGGATGCAAGTTATTATTCCTGGGTGTGTCTGTGAGGATGTTGCCAAAGGAGATTAACATTTGAGTCAGTGGACTGGGCGAGGCAGACCCACCCTCAATCTGGGTGGGCACCCTCCAATCAGCATAAAAGCAGGCATGGAAAGAGCAGACTTGCTGACTCTTTGGCCTCCGACTTCCTCCCATGCTGAATGCTTCCTGCCCTCTAACATCAGACTCCAAGTTCTTCAGCTTTTGGACTCTTGGACTTATGCCAGTGATTTGCCAGGGGCTCTTGAGCTTTTAGACGCAGACTGAAGGCTGCACTATTGGTTTCCCTACTTTGGAAGTTTTAGGACTTGGACTGGCTTTCTGGCTCCTCATCTTGCAGACGGCCTATTGTGGGACTTCCCCTTGTGATCGTGTGTGTCAATTCTCCTAATATACTCCCCTTCATATATACATCTATCCTATTAGTTGTATCTCTTTGGAGAACCCCAACTAATACGACATCTAAAACCCAAAAAGACCTGCCAAGCCTTGTGCCTCTACTTACAGTGGAGTATGCAAGATTAAGCAACCTGGTTTTTATTCTGGAGGGAATATCCCAATATGCACCAGGCTACTGCAAAATACAGAAATTTCTAATTTGGCACATCTGGAATGAAAATTTTTTGTGTAGAGAGAATACTGAAAGTGTTATTGATAAAATTCAATTAACAAATGATACTGTTTGACATCCATAATGTGAATATCAAACAATGGGGAATTATTCCTGTAACGTGTATGCTGCCGATAATTTGGTAAAGCCCCTCGTATTCAATACTATAAATCAGATCTGATGGATAACTTTGAAATATCTTGTTTGATATATCCCTGGTGATCTACTAAAAAGTGGAAAATAATTTAATTAATTTATTTAACTTTTGAAAGTAACAACTAACATATAAAAATGTTACAGTTATTCCATTTCTTTTCCAATTCCAGTTACTATTTATTTTCCCCACTATATTGTTCTAACTATTTAAATTGCAACTTTTCTTCTTAACTTACTTAACTCTCTATTTCTTATACTCTTAAATATGTGTATGTGAGAGTATTGATACAGTTTGGCTCTATATCCCCACCCAAATCTCATCTCATATTGTAATCCACATGTCTCAAAGAAGGGACCTGTAATTCCCACATGTCAAGGGAGGGAGGTGATTGGATCATGGGGGCAGTTTCTCTGATGCTGTTCTTATGATAGTGAGTGAGTTATCATGAGATCCGATGGTTTTATAAGTGTTTGGAAGTTCCTCCTTCATTCTCTTCTCGCCTGCTTCCTTGTGAAGAAGGTGTCTGCTTGCCCTTTCACCATGATTGTTAAGTTTCCTGAGAACTCCCCAGCCATGCAGAGCTGTAAGTCAATTAAACTTCTTTCCTTTGTAAATTACCCAGTCTCAGGGAAGTTCTCTATAGCAGTGTGAGAAGGGACTAATACAAGTCAATACTGAGTGCTCCATTTGTGTTTCTCAAACCTGGTCATTCCTGTCTGATTTCCAACTACCAGAATCCGTTCCAGTCACCACAGATAGGTGGCTGAATATCACATTCTTTATTTATCTGCCCTTTCTTCCTGTGTTACTTTCCAACTCCCCATTACTTTCACTTCTCCAATAAACTACTTTTTACTGAAATATTTGTCTCCAAAGTATTTATTGGGAACCTAAACAAAAAACTAAGATGGGAAGTTCCTAAGTGACAGCTCACTCTGTGTTGGAGAGGCTCAAGATATTCAACATAGACACCTCTGATATGGATAATTCTAAACTCCCAAATGTAACATAATCATGAAGCCTAAAAGGTCTACTTATCTTGCTGTTAGAATCTTCCCAACAGCTGCCCAGTGATAAGATCTAAAAAACAGGGGAGTTTCATGACAACTATTTGTAAACATACTTTGGGGAATGGATCAGACCTAGCCTAGATCTTATATCTAAGATAATAAGTCACATGGAGATGAGCTTAAACAAAGATATAGATCCCAAAAGTTGGACCTTGGACAAGACAGCAACAGGCTCAGCTATTGCTCTGTAACAAAACTTAATTACACTTACCTAAAATAGATATTGAGACTCCCAGTTAGAGTTTTCTATGATTCCTTTTGCACACAGTACAATCAAAATGAAGGAATTGTTCAGTTGGCAGTAATATGTAGTAACAATTTTAGTGTAGAAATCCTAAAACTACCTGGAGAGATTACTGCTTAGTATTAGGGCAATACTATTAACATGTATTTTTATAGTAAGATATTTTGAATTTTAGTTGTTTTTCTAATTTGTACAAGTAATAAAACAATTAGTTTATTCTCCAAATATTTGCATTGTACATTATTTGGTTTCCATCTCTGGATAAAGTCAACTACATTACTAATAGAAGCTTGGGAATTTTTGTAAATGCAGATCAATATTAATAATTATATCTATCATTTTAGATATTAAAATAAAGCTCTCAGTGATATGGTGACAGGTCAGAAGATACTATGATGCATTAATTATTTTAATAAAACACAGATATTCCAGAGGCTTAAAATAACTCTAGTTAGAAAAGTAACATGTTTTAAAGAAGTAGTTTTCATTCATTAGGGAGAAGATAAAGATTAGATTTTATTAGAACACACCCAAAACACAGTAAAGACATCAGCAATGAAAGCTTGTACTTGTAAATAGTATAAGGAAATGTTGGAGTGGAGAATCAAAGCATAACAGTGCTTTCTAGAAGGTTTATGCAGGCCAGTTCTTCTGATAAATGAAACCTTTCTGCAAACTATACAGAAAAACATAGATTAAGACAGGTACAAGCATCTGAGACAATAACAAGGCTTTGGATAAATAGAAATACAGTTATCCGGGCTGGTATCATTTGTCCCTCTGAATATATGAGTTGCAGGGTGGTAAGAAAATATGGAAATAGTGCCACAAAGCAGTTAAAATGTGAGCCACAGAGGCAGAGCAACCTAGCTCAGTCACTTAATAGCTGAATAACTTGGGTCTATTGACTCCCTGGATCTCATATTGGTTAACTATAAAAATGGGAATACTCATGGTATGCACCTTGTAGAGTTGTATCGAAAATTAAATAACTTATATATAAACATTTAGGACAGAACATGACACATGAAAGAGTAAATGCCAGCTGTTATGATTTAGATTACAAGAAAAATCTTCTTAGAGCTGGACACAGTGAATTGTGTCTGTAATCCCAGCTACATGGGAAGCTGAGGCAGAAGGATAGCTTGCACTCAGGAGTTTGAGGCTTCAGTGAGCTATGATTGCAACCACTGCACTCCAGCCTGTGTGACAGAGCTAAGAGGGAGACCTTGTCTAGAGAATCTTCTTAGAGATGCCTCAAAGTAAAGAATATAAAATACAGTGTAAGATGGAGACAGTCTAGAGGAAGAAGAAAGATTATGGAGAGATATAATTGTAAGGTTAAACAAAGTATACAATAACTATGTATAAAATATTAAACTGTTCATTTGGAGGCTAGACAAAAAAAGATCCTGATGAGAGACAATCTTGTTTGAGGACAGCAAAAGAGAAAAAGAAATGTATGAAGAAAGGAATGGCATCCAAAGAGATCAATGGAGGGGAAGCATAAAATTGCAGTAACTTTTTGTATAGATAGAAAAATACAACACTCAAGAAAAGGAGAGAAACCACAAAGAAATGGGAGAATTCAAATGACAACTTAAAGGGTGAGAATGAATAAGTGGGTATTTATATTCACTTGAAAGTTGGAATATTGGGAATGGAAAGATGAATAGTTGTGTATAGATATGTTGTTCAGTGGATCAACATAACAAGTTTATAATCCATAAATTGTTTATCAGGGAAAAAATATACCTATTGAAGACAGTGAAGAATTAATTCATTCTACAAACTTTCACTGAGTCCCTACTATGCGCTAAGCCCTTTGCTAAATCCTAAGAGTAAAGAAAGCAATAAAATGCTGTAATAATTTTAAGGCATAGGAGTATTTGCTACTAGGCTGAATGTTTATGGACTCCCAAAATCCGTATATTACAGTCTTAACTGCCAAGGCAATGGTATTAGGAGGTGGGGTCCTTGGCAGGCAATTGGGCCATGAGGGCAGGGATTGGTACCCTTATAAAAGAGACTCCAAAAAGCTGCCCTACGTTTTTCCTCACAGAGGTTATAATCACAAGACAGCTGTCTATGAGGAAGTGGGCCCTAACTAGACACAAAGTCTGTCAGCATCTTTATCTTGAACATTTCAGCTTCTAGAACTGAGAGAAAAAAAAAATTGTTGTTTATAAGTCACCCAGTTTATGGGTTTTATAATAGCAGCTGAAATGGACTGTGATTCTTTAAGAAAACAAATAATGATCAGATAGGAAGAAAGTGGGTCAAATTGAAAAAAACAAAAATAGCTTTTAAGAGTTCCCCGCCCCCACCATTTATTTACTAACTCATTCAGTATTTAACAATTCCATGTGATAGTTCCTAATAGCATTTTGAAGAATGAATAGTGATTGTTCAGGAGACAATGAAGGAAAGAAGAAATTGAAAAGGTTATGTGGTCACTTGGTAAGTGGCTGGAATAAAGATGGATTGAGTTTACTGACTAACTTACTCCCTCAAAAAAAGGATGAATTGCTTGAGAAAAAAAATTATAGAAAGGAAAACATCTATATACAGTTGAGACTTGAACAATGTGGGTTTTTAACTACATGGTTCCTTTTGTATGCAGATTTTCTCCTGCCTCTGCCACCTCTGAGACAGCAAGACCAACCCTTCCTTCTTATCCTCCTCAGCCTACTCAATGTGGAGTTGATGAGGTTGAAGACTTTTAAGATGATCTACTTTGACTTAATGAATAGAAAATTTTTTAATGATTTTCTTAATAACATTTTCTATTCTCTAGCTTACTGTATTGCAAGAATACAGTCCACAATGCATACAACATATAAAATATGTATTAGTTGACTTTTTTATGTTATGAGTAAGGCTTCTGGTCAATAGTAGTCTGTTAATTACGTTTTGGGGGAGTCAAAAGTTATTCATCAATTTTTGACTGTGTGGCTGGTTGGTACCCCAGACCCCTGTGTTGTTCAAGAGTCAACTGTATACACACATACACACACACACACACACACACACACACACACATAATTCAAGTCAACTGTATACACATACAACTGTATACACATAACATATGTACTTGTATACAGTTGACTCTTGAACTATATACAATTGACTCGACTCTCTCCCCCCATATATATATACAAGAAGGTGTGTGTGTGTATATATATATGTGTGTGTGTGTATATGTATATATATATGTATTTATATGTGTATATATGGGTACATATATGTATATATGGGTGTGTGTGTATATATATAGGTATCATAATAAAGCAAGGATTATGCTGTTTTTAAATTACCATGGATAATAATTGGGAAGGAAGATAGAAAACAATGTGTTGTTATGCTTGCTCTATATTCTCCCTTTGCTCTTCTAGGATTCTGCTCTGCTCTTCCTGGTCTTGCCACCACAAGCTGACATTTAGGTGCTACAACTATCTTTCTTTCCTTCTCTCTTTGGCAGGTTTCAACCAATAGCAGGAACTAGCATCAGTCTGGGTAGTGGCAGAAAATAATTAGGGGAATATTTATTCCTCTAGTTTACTCCCTGTGATGCTATGGTTTGACAGTGGCTATGTTCTTCTATCTAAGGCCATAGCCACTTCTTACCAATTCTCTCCTTCAGAGTGATAGATTTTTATAAAGACTGATAAAAGAAGAAGTGGCAAGGTCTTTAAATTAAACTTGTCATGACTTTTGCCTCACTACACAATACATTGGAATTTAGAACATCTCAACACAGGCAATAATAGCCTCATTCTTCATCCACCTTGAGGCCTTTAAAGAAGACACTATCTTGGGAGGCCGAGGCGGGCAGATCATGAAGTCAAGAGATGGAGACCATCCTGGTCAACCAACATGGTGAAAGCCCGTCTCTATTAAAAATACAAAAATCAGCTGGGCTTAGTGGTGCATGCCTGTAGTTCCAGCTATTCGGGAGGCTGAGGCAGGAGAATCGCTTGAACTCAGGAGGCAGAGGTTGCAGTGAGCCCAGATCGCCCCACTGCACTCCAGCCCAGAACGAGACTCCGTTTCAAAACAAAACAAAACAGAAACAAGAAAACAACAACAAAGACACTATCTTGGGCACATCAGCTTTATAAAAACAAATTTAGAGAATTTGAGGATCTCAACATGAATCCCTTAATATTTACCCTGTGTTAATACTCTTTCAAAGTCTGAATGTAATGCTAGCAGTTCACAAATCACATTTCTAGCTATTGTGACCTATATGTGATTTGTGAACATTCCTACAATTATTAAAATAGCATAGCTGCTCTCTCTTCTTTAAAAACCAATCACTTCACCCTTTACCTAGAGACAATAATTCCCCCTTGCATCATCACCTATAGTGGGCTTACCTCAACCATGTCCGTATTTGGTAAACCGTTCCTTCCTTAAACATTTTTCATTCTTGCGTTCTGAGTGTGCCATCTCCTTGCTGTCAGAAACCTGATTGTTAGGGCTATGTATTGAGATTTTAATCATGTTCTCATGCTTCTTTGCACTGTTAATCTGTCCTACTATTCAGGGAGCAGAGTAGTTTTGTATATGCATTGATTGGAAAGGGAAATATGGCTAGAACAAAAACGTTAATTAAACCCTTAATAGAAATGGCACTCTTAAAAACCACAACTCTCAATTTCAAGAGCCAGAGAAAAGAGTTTCTTGAATTCCATGTGATTGACTTCTCATATCAAATTTCAAAGCCAGGAGAACTGTAAGTATAGGGTTAACAACACAAACTATAAAATATAAAAATATTACAAATGAGAATTTCAGAAGTTTTTCTGCCAATGTGGAGTGGGGGAAACTTTTATTGAATTACAGGAGGAGGAGGTGGTATCTTGGAGACAGAAATCTGCTGGAAGTAGAAAAGAAAATTAATACAAATGTGAAATTTCTGGGTTCTGCTCTCCACTGGGCTGAGATCCCAGGGTCAGGCTGAAATATCATATACATTTGGGAGAATCTGAGAAATGACAGACTTGTTTGTTCTTCACTTTGTGTAGAATTAGGCAGGTTCTTGTGCCTTAGAGGCAAGTGCATCTAACCGGTACCCAAGCAATGGCTGAGGTAATGGTTTAGGCAAATGGTTCATAGAGCATATTCCTAGAGTCCTATGTACTTCACAGTAGTGAAGGAGAGCATCAGACCAGTGTCCTAAGAGAGAAACAGATACGGCTAAGAAAGGAAAGCAAAGAGAATACAGGTTACAAGGATCTGATCCCTGTAGATTATTAGCAAAATCTACTGGTTTAGGATGACAGAGACTGGGTAAGATGCTGTGTTCCTCAACAAAAGCCAGAAGCAATGCCAGACTGTGATATGGTGATGTGATAACTGTCTCCTAGTTCTGGTATGGTAATTGGTACATTAGATGCTGGTTATAAAACCAAGGAGATGGAATGAGAAGGAGGAAGGTGGAAATCTGAGTTAGACTGGATGTTAGCCAAAATGACTGACTTCTAAACACACATGACTGAATTACTTGAATTGGCATGTTTAATTTTTCTATCATTTGCAGAAATTGAAGTATATGATCTATATCATTGATTTTGTAAAGAAATAAGTTTCATCTTTGTATTTCTGAATATTGCAGATGGGAGTAACTGGCAAGGAGGTAGTAAATTCTAGGGTAAATCAAGACCTTTATAAGTAAGCAGAGCCATATCAGCATTCATACATGGAAAAACATACCCAGTTTGGATATAGGTCAGTATACATGGATAAAATGTATATGCAAAAGAAGAAATTATCTGGGCTTTTGACAACAGCACGAATTGGCAGGCTGGATTCCATCCGGAAGAAAGTCAAATATATGGACAAACAACTGGGTCCATCCTTTAGTTTTGCTCAGAAAACTTTATAGGAGGGGCTGATAAGCAGAAATAAATCATATAGTACATCGTCAAGGTGATTGGATTTTGCAGCCCAGCTAGGGTTGAATATAAAGGTGAACTAAAGATATGTAAAAATTCCGCCAATCCAGTTCCTGCACAAATAATTAATGTATCAAAGAGGTGACATCTGGGAGAATTAAAGTTTAAGCTAATCAAAGGTAAAATAAATGATTTGCACTTCAATTGAGTGCCAGCTCAACATACGCTGGAAGGAGTCTGAATGATTAACCCTCACCTCAGCTGCTAGGCACAGGAAAGGGTGCGCACTCTCTGGAAAATAAACAAAACATGTATATTTAGTGCCTAATATTCTGTTATTCACAATGTCCAGAATACAATAAAATCATTACAAAACATACAGAGAACCAGAAAAATATGACTTAGAATCAAGAGGAACAGTCAATAGAAGCAGGCTCACAGATAAAGCAAATTATTAAATTAGTAGGCAAGAACTTTAATACAATAATAAGCATATGTTACACAATTTGAAAGAAAAGATAAGTATAATTTGTGGAACTATGGAACACTTCAGGAGAAAAATAAATAGAACTAAGTAGAACTTTTAGATCTTAGACACTCATTAACAGAACTTAAAATTCCAAGGGCTTTTCCTTTCTGCATTACCCAATCTACTGTTATATTATGATCCAATGATAGCTCAGGGAAATGGAAGTTAAAACCAAAATGAAATATCAGAAAAACTAAAATTAGAAAGATTTGCATGTGACAGGGAGATTGTAAAGAAAAAGTATTCTCGTACATTGCTGGTTACAGTGTAAATAAAATAGTAAACCACTTTAAATAAGACTTTGCACGTACTGAATCAAGTTAAAGATAGACATATTTTTTGTTTTATCAATTCCACTCCTTGGATTATATGACCAAGAAAACAAGAGCATGCATCCACAAAAAGAATGTATAAGATTTATTCATGACAGCACCAAACTGAAACAACTCAAATGTCCACCTATAATATAACGGATGAAAAATTGTGACATATTCATACAATGAGAAACCATACTGCAATAAAAAATACTACTACATGTAACTACATGAATAATAACAAAAACATGTAGAGTGAAAGGAAAAAGATCTAAAATGTATCTACTGTTTGATTCTGTTTATATAGAATTTAGAAAGAGAAAAATTCTAATTTATGGTGAAGAGTTTAGTATGTTTGTTACCTCTGGGTGTGTGGTTAATGATATGACTTGGCTGTGTCCCCACACAAATCTCATCTTGAATTGTAGCTCCTATAATTCCCATGCGTTGTAGGAGGGAACCAGTGGGAGGCAATTGAATCATGGGGGTGGGTCTTTCCATACTTTACTCATGATAGTGAGTAAATAATCAATATCACAAGATCTGGTGGTTTTAAAATGAGGAGTTCCCCTACACAAGCTCCCTTGCCTGCTGCTACGTAAGATGTGACTTTGCTCCTCTTTTGCCTTCTACCATGATTGTGAGGCCTCCCCAACATGTGGAACTGTGAATCAATTAAACCTCTTTCCTTTATAAATTACCCAGCATTGGGTATGTCTTTATTAGCAGTGTAAGAACAGATTAAAACAGTAAATTGTTACTGGGAGTACTGGGGAACTGCTCTAAAGATATCTGAAAATGTCAAGTGACTTTGGAACTGGGTAACAGGCAGAGATTGGAACAGTTTGGAGGGCTCAGAAGAAGATAGGTAGATGTGGGAAAGTTTGGAACTTCCCAGAGACTTGTTGAATGGCTTTGACTAAAATGCTGATAGTGATATGGACAATAAAGTCCAGGCTGATGTGGCCTCAGATGGAGATAAAGAACTTGTTTGGAAGTGAAGCAAAGGTAACTCTTGCTATGTTTTAGCAAAGGGACTGGTGGCATTTTACCTCTGCCCTAGAGATTTGGAAATTTGAACTTGAGAGAGATGATTTGGGGCATCTGGTGGAAGAAATTTCTAAGCAGCAAAGCATTGAAAAGGTGACTTGGGTACTGTTAAAACCATTCAGGTTTATGTATTCACAAAGATATGGTTTGGAATTGGAACTTATGTTTAAAAAGATGCAGAACATAAAAGATTGGAAAATTTGCAGTCTGACAATGTGATGGAAAAGAAAAACCCATTTCTGAGGAGAAATTCAAGTCTTCTGCAGAAATTTGCATAAGTAACAAGGAGCCAGATGTTATTTGGCAATACAATGGGGAAAATGTCTCCAGGGCACGTCAGAGGTGTTTACAGCAGCCCCTCCCATCACAGGCCTAGAAGCCAAAGAGGAAAAAATAGTTTCATGAGCTGGGCCTAGGGCCCCATGCTGTGTGTAGCCTAGGTACTTGGTGCCCTGCATCCCAGATGCTCCAGTTGTGTCCCCTTTTAAGGGGCCAATGTACAGCTTGGGACATAATTTCAGAGGGTAGAAGCCTCAAGCCTTGGTGGCTTACACATGATGTTGGGCCTGCAGGTGCACAGAAGTCAAGAATTGAGTTTTGGGAATTTCCTTCTAGATTTCAAAGATGTATGGAAATGCCTGGATGTCCAGGCAGAGGTACACTGCAGGGGTGGAGTCCTTATGGAGAACTTCTGCTAGGGCAGTGCAGAAGGGAAATGTGGGGTTGGAGCTCCAACACAGAGTCCACTAGGGCAGTGCCTAATGGAGCTGTGAGAAGAGGGACACCATCCTCCAGACCCCAGAATGGTAGATCCACTGACAGCTTATACCATGTGCCTGGAAAAGACACAGACAATACCAGGCCATGAAAGCAGCCAGGAGAGGGGCTATACCCTGCAAAGCCACGGGGTCAGAGATACCCAAGACTATGGGAACCCACCTCTTGCATCAGCATGACCTGGATACAAGACATGGAATCAAAGATCATTTTGGAGCTTTAAGATTTGACCACCCTGCTGAATTTTGGAATTGCAAGGGGCCTGTACCCCCTTTGTCTTGCCCTATTTATCCCATTTGGAATGGCTGTATTTACCCAATGTATGTACTCCCATTGTATCTAGGAAGTAATTAACTTGTCTTTGATTTTATAGGCTTATAGGCAGAAGGGACTTGCCTTGTCTCAGATGAGACTTTGGACTGTGGACTTTTGAGTTAATGCTGAAATGAGTTAAGACTTTGGGGGGACTGTTAGAAAGGCATGATTTGTTTTGAAATGTGAGGACATAAGATTTGGGAGTTATCAGTGATGGAATGATATGTTTTGACTGTGTCCCCACCCAAATCTCATCTTGAATTTTAGCTCCCATAATTCCCATGTACTGTGGGAGGAATGTGGTGGGAGGTAGTTGAATCATGGGGGTGGATATTTCTCATGCTGTTCTTGTGATAGTGAATAAGTTTCATGAGATCTGATTGTTTTATATTGGGGAGTTCCTGATTTGTTTTTCTAAGACCACCAGAGCGAGCACAAAAGAACCAGCGAGTAGGCAAGGCTAAAAGCAAAACTGCAAATTTATTCTTTGGTCATCTAGCTTCAGGGACCGGAGCTGGGGGAAGGGGGGGGTTTCTAATACAGTCCCGACAAGAGTGGGGGCTGAGAAAGCCCGCCCCTGGCGCATCTGCTGGGAGCGACTTTTCTAGGAGTGGAAGGGCAATAGGCGAGGCATGGGCATGTCAGGGGAGGGGGGCCGCTCCGCAGGTGCCACCAGGTAAATCTTGGTCTCCTCGGATTGACATCACCTGGTGCATGCCTGATTAATCTGCGCCTTCCTGGGCGTCAGCTGCATTCTCGCACACATGGGAAGAGTTGGTGGTGAAGAAGAACCCGGAAGTGCACCATCCTGCCTCCGTTCGTCCAAACAGTCCAACCTTTTATTGATAATAGTGATAAAGGGGCGCCGTGGTCTGTCTGGCTACTTCCTGCTGTTAAGGGGCGTCATTAAGGTCGGGGCCCATGGTTGATATTTGGACGTATGGATGAAGAATAAAATAAGGCACAGTATTAGTATAGGAATGAGGAATGGAAGCATTTGTTGGAATATGGGCAAAACCCAGAAGGAAGGTCCTGGCAAGGTTGGGGAGTATGAGATAGTTAAGAAAATTTAGTAAGTTTGAGGCGAGTGGGGGAAAGCCAAACTGATTTCCACTGATTGCTTTCGGTAGGGGCCCTTTTTAGCTGGGAATGAGGAACGAGTGCGCAAAGTAATTGTTGGCCAGGCAGCAATTAAGGAGTGGAGTTTTTTCGTGGAGTGGATGGCTTTCCGCTTACTCCTACTACAGGGATATTGGATGGAAGACTAGGTCCAGAGAAGGACGGCAAAACAGAATAGGTAGCCTCGCTGTTGATTAAAAAATTAATTGTCTTACCCACTACCAGGAGAGTTACCCGCGGCTCGGCGAGGGTGATGGGGGTCCCCGAGTCTCGGCACCTTCAGTTGTCATCGTCCAGATGTAGAAGCTGGAAGGAGCTCCCAGGATCCTGGGAAAGGGGGTCACGTGGAGACGCAGCACCTGTTCTCAGGGTGGGGCAATCAGACTTCCAGTGTCCTCCCTGCTGGCAAGCAGGGCAGGGGGTTGCTGGTGGACAAAGGTTAGGACATTCACTGGCCTAATGTCCTGATGCCTTGCACTTATAGCAAGGCTGCGTTGGGGCTCGGGGACCCTGTGGACACCTGTTGGCATAGTGTCCTGCCTTGCAGCACTTATATAGCAGGCTCTTTTTGCAGCCTTGGAGTCTGTGGGGTGTGTGCTCTCTGGCCTGGGGTTACGACTGGGCTGTAAAGCCGCTGCTAGGAGCTGAACCTTCTGTTCAAGGCGAGCTTGCCGTCTCCTCTCTGGAGTTATAGACCTTAAAGGCTAATTTAACTAGGTCTTGTATTGGTGTCTGAGGACCATCCTCTACCTTTTGAAGTTTTTTTTTTTTATGAATGTCAGGAGCTGATTGAGAAATGAAATAAGATGCCAAAATGGTGGCCCCTGTGGGGGAGGCCAGATCTAACTGGGTATATTGGGTTAGAACCTCAGTCAGTTTAGGGTAGAGGCTAGGATAACCTGGAGGTCATGCCAAGTTAAGTCATAGGCCTGACAAAGGTGTCTAAATTCCTTTATGTATATGGTAGGATTAGCTGAGAAATCACCTAAACGCTTCTCAATTTTGGAAAGATTGGCCAATGAAAAAGGGACATGTACTCTGACTACCCCCTCTGCCCCAGCCACCTCTGGCAAAGGTGCTAACACTGTAGGAGGGTGTGGGCAGAGATAGGGGACTCAAGACAGCCAGTTGGGGGCCCCGAAGGAGGCATGGGACCGAGTGGATTACTAGTAGATAAGGAGGAGGAAGGAGGAGTCTGGATGGGGGGAGGAGGAGGAGTCTGGGCAGGAAGGGAGGGGGTGGAGAGAAGGAGGAGTATAGGGACGAGAGCTTAAGGCCCAAAAGCCTTGTACGTAATTAATTTCGGACCACTTGCCTAGCTGCTGGCAGAAATTGCTGAGGTCGATCACGCCACAGTGGAAAGGAAAATTAACCGCTTCCTCCTAAGGTCTTGTTCAAGCTGTAAGGTTTTTTAATTGGCTAGGAGGCACCCTAAGGGGGTGCTCTTTAGAAATTTGGACTGGGGGTTTCCCATTTGTTTCCTCTTTACCGACACAATGGACACAATGGAAATGGAAGTGGATCTCTGCCTGGCTTCAAAGCGTCCTTTGGAACCAGCAGAGACAGACTGGAGGCTCTTGAAGCCAAAGTGGAGATTACCTTCAGGCGGACGTCTCCGTTTGAGCCACTTGGTGGCTCAAAATGGACCTCGGACCTGCGCAGGATTTTGGCCGAGGGAGGTAAAGAGGAGACAAGGGCACTTACCCCAGAGAGGCCGTGAGAGTGAGGGAAGCGGGTCTCAGGTCCTGGTCCGTCTGCGGTGTGGAAGCAGGAGGAGGTTCCTCAATCCCTAGAGGCCTGAGGAGGGGGTCTCCTCCCGGGTCTTCGGCACCAACTGATTTGTTTTTCTAAGACCACCAGAGCGAGCACAAAAGAACCAGCGAGTAGGCAAGGCTAAAAGCAAAACTGCAAATTTATTCTTTGGTCATCTAGCTTCAGGGACCTGAGCTGGGGGAAGGGGGGGGAGTTTCTAATACAGTCCCGACAAGAGTGGGGGCTGAGAAAGCCCGCCCCCGGCGCATCTGCTGGGAGCGACTTTTCTAGGAATGAAAGGGCAATAGGCGGGGCACGGGCATGTCAGGGGAGGGGGGCTGCTCCGCAGGTGCCACCAGGTAAATCTTGGTCTCCTCGGATTGACATCACCTGGTGCATGCCTGATTAATCTGCACCTTCCTGGGCGTCAGCTGCATTCTCGCACACATGGGAAGAGTTGGTGGTGAAGAAGAACCCGGAAGTGCACCATCCTGCCTCCGTTCGTCCAAACAGTTCCCCTGCACAAGCTTTCTTGCCTGCCACCATGTAAGATGGGACTTTGTTCCTCATTCACTTTCCACCATGATTCTGAGACCTCCCCAGCCACGTGGAACTGTGAGTTTAACAATTAAATCTCTTTCCTTTATAAATTATTCAGTCTCAGGTCTGTCTTTATTAGCTGCCTGAGAGCAGACTAATACAGTTATTTACTGGAAAGTGGCATACAGAAACTACTGGAGAGAGGGAACATGTCTTGATCTGTGTGGTGGTAATGTATGTATATGTACACGTAAAATTTCATTAAGCTGCACACCAAAATTTGTACATTTTTGTGTATGCAAATTACATCACAATAAATAAAAGGAGGTACATGTTAGCATGGGTTATTAGAGCAAAAAAAGATGTTTGGAGATTTTCAGGATTATATAGCTAATTCAAAAACTGGTCATAAAATTTAAACTAATAACAAAATAATAAATATTATATGCTTAGAAATGATCACAATATAGGAAAATACCTGTTAATTGACTTCTGGTACCATAATTTGGGGGTCTCTTATTTAAATAATTTTAACATGCTAGAATCCTGGCACCTTTATTAGAATCCTTGATCCTCCACCTCCTGGCTGTGGGACCTGGATCCAGTAGTTTAATCTTTGTGTTTCTGTGTCAGTATTGTAAAGCAGAGAAAATAATACCTACTTTATAGGATTATTATAGAACAAAATTAGAAAATATCTGTAAAGTAATTCGTAAAATGCCTGGAAAATGAATGGGCCTCAATAAATGTTTACTATTGTTATTTGTAGTATTATTCCAACCCATATCTATTTTAGCTACCAATATTGGTTAAAAATAGCCCATGTATCTGTTTTAAGAAAGGTCAGAATAATATTTCTGGGAATTAATTCTTAAAAGAAAAGAATATGTATTTTGGGAGGCAAACTCATTCACATATCCTCTATAGAAAGACTTGAGAAAAGGAGAGTACTTTTTACAGTTATATGCATTCATAGATAATTTTATAAAAGTATGTGGAAAATTTTTATAAAATTGAAGATAAAGATCATGGATTTTCATGTTTAATTATAAAAAATTCTAAATGCATACATCCTTATTGCTCTCTATTTAGAACTTTTTAATAGAATAAATTCTAAAGTCCTTACTATGAATAAATAGATCTTTATTTGGTCTTGTTTGGAGAAGATGTTCCCTGCCTGCTCTTTTTGTCCCCAAGAAGAATCTGATCTGACTCTACTGAACCCATAATACATTTTTCTGTTGTGCTATTTCACATGTTTTGTAATAGTTAATTGTTCCTATAAGTTTATTCAGGGCAATAGTCCTATTTTAATCAACTTTGACCAGAAATTAGTGCAATGATAAGAGAAATACAGTAGACACACCAAAGTCATTTACAGAATGAATAACTATTTTAGAGTCTAGAATTAACAAAAGACAGGGGGGAAAAAATCAAGTGACACACAGCTGGCTAAAATTATTTAAAACATTCATTCTTCAAATCAATATATATGAAGGGCAGGGTAGTCAGCATCTGCTTAAGGGAAGAATACTGAGAAATAAAGATATGGCAACAGATTTTCATTTATTATCTACAGAGCAACAAGTGACTATTTAGATCCATTTATCAAAGATTACTTAAGAAAAATATTTTTTGATAAAGTATGATTAGCTTAATGTTAAAAACACGTTATTATCATTAACATTTTTACTAAAGTGGAAAGGAAAAAGAAAACAAATTCTAAAATCCTGTATTGAAAATTAAAATCTTTGGGCATCAAAAATATTAAAATGCATATAAATCAGAACTATTATGAATTATGAAAAATAAAAAGGATGAAAAACAGGGAAAAGAAGAGGGTGATACGGATAACAAGGAAACAATGATGAGATGAAAAATTGCTAGATTTACCAAAACCGTGTGTAAGTTGTCTGTTGGAGGATTCATGATTTTGTTTGGTTATAGGAACATTTTAAACAAGTATTGTAGGAATCATGTATTCTCTTTTAAAAGAGGGTTTTATTTTAAATTATTAGGTTATTTTATGAACCAGTGATAAACAAAACTGCTGGTTTTACTTGTGTGAATGTGCTGAGTTCTTCAGAGTTCTTGAAAATTGCTGGAGAGATAAAACAGCCAATTAAACACTTGAGATTTAAGTTCCCTGAAGATTTAACACTTGTATAATTGAAAGTTTTGATCGATAAATCACCATATCATGGCATTTGCAGTATGCCAGGAATTTTTTGTTTCTGTGAGAGATTAACAGGCAATTTTATAAAAAGTGTTTTGTGAAGTGCCCTTTAAACCTTCTTTCCATGAGCTCACCTGCTTTCTTCTTGAGAAAAAAGTTAACAATTCTTGGTCTTTTTTCTTTATAGCTAAGTATATCATTTTGTTGTGTCAAGCTGTGATGAGAATCAGCCTTTCTTTCTCTTGATTTACTGCCCAGTTTTCTGGAGAGGCAGAGAAGCAGCCATTTTCTGGGCATGTTGAATGTATGGACCACACTTTCTTTGCAATAATTCCTATTGAGATGTAGAATGGAACTCCCCATCCTCCATGACTGACTTCATGAATAGAGTATGTTCAAATTCCAAAGCTGGATTATAAGAAGGCTTCCAGACTGTGCCTTGGTCTCTTGGTATGCTTGGCTTTGGAGACTTAAGCTGCCAAGTGAAGAAATGCAGCTACCCTTGGGCTGCCAAGCTAAGAGAAGCTCCTTACATGAAGAGGCTCTGAAGGATGGGAGAGAAAGGGGATGAAGAGCATGAATGCTCTAGACAAGACAGTGAAGATGCCATCTTGGAGTAGATCATCCAGTCTCAGCTATTCCAGAGGATGCCATGGGCATCAGCTGAGCCCTTCCCATATTACTGACCCAAAAAATCATGAACAATAAAAAATGTTTGTTTTAAGCCGTTAAGTTTTAGGGTAGTAGATTAGGCAGCAATAACTAATCAGAACAAATGAAAGTCTAGCAAAAACTTGAAATATATTTGTAAGATCAACTTTGCTTTCTACTTGAGTATTTTTATCAGGGAAACACATCAGTAAAACATTTAAATAAATACTAAAATCATAAATTATAAAGGCAATAAAAGTTATTACATTAGCATGTAATAAGTTCTCTGAGAGAGTGTGCAAACAAAAAAGAACTCTCAATCACAGAAATAATAGTAATAACAAAAATGGATAATCTTTATGTCCATTCTTAATTGTCCCTCAAGCAGTGATAAAATGTCAGCATTTCCAATCACCTAAAAAATTCTGCAGAACTGTTTCTGCCTTTCTGACCTGGTTGAGAAATAATGAGAAGAGGATGTCAAGTTCATTTAAAAAAAAAAAAAGACAAATGATTTTGTCACTAGGGGATACATTAATCTCTTTGTCAGGAGAAAACCCTTCATTGGAGGGATAAGCCAATACAATCCTAATGTTAAAATTCCATTTCGATTGAAAAGAAGCCTTTGATAACCACACTGTAACTTCAGATGAAATTATTATTTTTAAAAGTGTAAGTATGGATATTTAACATTAAAATATCATGTTTCTTCCTAAACAATACAATTCCGATGAATGGTTATGGACAGCAAAGTGAAACAAGAGGGAATGCATAACTGATATATACAGGTGAGCATTATTTTTTTTTTCAGGAGAAAGTTTCTAAGAATTTTCTAGACAAAACCATTGAGTCAGACTTGATTTTCAATTTGGAAATAATTATTATAATGCTTCCTTTAGTTTTTTGAATTGATATAAACAAGAGGTTTCAACCTAATTTTATGAGTTATTGACAGGTAAGGGAATTGTGAGGAAAGGAGAAATACACTTACTCTGATAACCAAAGATTAACAGAAAATGAAGCATTTTTGACAGGAACTAAGAGAAAATATGGCTGATTCCCAGCCTAGACAGTAAAGCAGTTTCATGCTCTGGACACTCCCTTAGCACACCACATACTGTTCAGTTACTAAGAGTTGATCTGAAGAGGGATAACAGTGGACTGTCAGGAGGAAATGTCTCATAAATATTTTCATATTTCTTCATGATGTAAGCTTTCTGAATGCTAGTAACCTGGATTCGAACATGAATGAGTGGCAAGAACCCTTTGAAAATTAAATTCAGATACGTCCTGGAGAGATTCAGATTTTACTCCCCGGGAACCGTTTGTTAGATGACAAAGGGTAGTGATTCTGGAGACATTCTCTTTCTCTTCCCAGAGAGAATTTGATTATATTAGAAGATATGCTTTCTCTTTCTTCTGAAGGGAGGATGGGCAACTATGACAACCATTCTATGAAAGCTCAGAAATGTATAACTCGGGGGGTTCGTCTCCTGTGGAACAGACCTCTCTCCTCTTGCCCAAACTGGGTACATCTGACTTTCATCACATCACCCTGTAGGGGATTGGGTGTGGGAAACCAATACAAGATTTTTGTAGGTAATTGTTCTGTTTTCTGTGTCAAAAACCTCATGTTTTCTGTCAGGACTAGTAAAGGCAGATATAAAACTTAGGAAAGTGGTCTATGGGGTAAAATTCCCTATCTTGTAGTGAATGCAATGTGGTTTGGGGTTTGGAGCTCCTTGAGTCTGTGAATCAGGTTTCTGTCTTTGTCCTTTTTCTATAATGCTCCTTAAATAAAAATATTTTATTAAAGTTAGTGCTATTTGTTTAAAAATATCGCTCAAGATTAAAATTAAGCATTTATTTAATCAATAGAATTGCGTAAAACTTTAGCTAAACTCCAAATTCTGTGCATTACCAATTTGGGAGCAAAGGCCAAGTGACTGTCAGTGAAGCAGAAAATTATTTCTCTCACTTTTATGAAATGGATGAGATTGTTGTAGATGAAGTTTTGCCAATTCAACATGCCCAACCCTGAACAGTGTCTTGCATTAGGTAATTCTTAGTAAACTTTAATGGGAATAAATTATAGAAGTAGCTTGTTTTAAGACAGAGTATGCATGTGTGTGGCTTCTGATATCAGAGAATCATCCCCAAATCTCATTATAGATTTTAATATAATGATGAAACTAACATAACCTTTAACCATGTTTAATATACCCGTCATGAAAGCATGTTGTGTAATAGAAGAATAATGGTCAACATGGAGGCTAAAAAGGCAGCAAGAAGAAGACACATTTCATCAAGTTTTGGGAGACCAGAGTTGTCTGGGCTGTTTCATAGTTCTTCACACGCTTACATTGAAGAAGCCAGAGATGGTTGGGAGCTAGCAAAGGGCAACGTAAAAGTTACATATGAATTTTCTTTCATATAACCCAACTCCCTTTTATTTATATATACATGTGTGTTGGATTTAACATATCAATAGCCATTATCATTAGCTTTGGCTAGTCACTTTTCAGTTGATTGCTTAGAAGATACTGCCTTTATGTACTAGTTCTCATTTAGTTGCAAAGTTCAAATAATTGACCTTAAAAAACAAGTGTGTAACTAGAGTAAGATCAAGACTTTGCAGACATGTGATCATTTTAATTCTCTTTTGTCTTTGTTGCCTGACCATTAGTCGCTGATGCACACTGGTAAGATGCAGGTTTTTGAAATTACTTTTGCATAGAATGCAAGTTTTTAATCTGCCCTAGTTGATATTCTACTAAATATAGTTTAATAAATAATATAGATGAAATAGGTTAGAATATTATACCCTCTAGAACATGACTGATACATGCACATAACACTATGATTTAAATTTCATTTATGACTAAAACCAGAATATAGTAACACACATTGGGTGAATGGCCTGCATTTTCCTGTAGCAATGGAAGTGTGAGTAAAGAAGGTCCTTGATGTTGGGAAACAGTCATCTAGTTGGAGTTATCTTGGTAGAGGCTCCTCTGCCTATCCAGGCCACATAGTTTGATGGCAATATGCATTAAAATCATTCATTTTGATTAATTCTAAACCTGTGCTTAACCAAATAATCATTTTTTGCTGTTTGCTTCTAAGAAGGCTTTGGATATTGGAACGATGATAACATGGGGACAATGAATATGTCTTTGTGAATTAATTGGCAACTGCTATCTTTGTATTAAGGACCCGATTGGAATTCTGTACTTGGTAAGATTTGCTAATACAGATCAATTAGTATCAGAATCTGCTCTAAACCCTTTGACAAAGTAGACCCCTGAGCCCACAAGGGTCACCGATAGATGCCAGAGCTGTCCAGATTCCACAAAAATGCAGAACTTCTGTCACAGTGTTGAAACTTCAAACATATGAGAGATTTAAATGGAAACATTAGATGACAATACAAGGACACTCAGAGACACAGTTTATTTTCACATTTTGGAAGAAAAAACTTTTAAAGAGAATCTGCCATAATTGTGCAGAGTAGGGAGAAGAAAGAAATAAGTCATAGTATCCTTGCTGATAATCCTGAAGGATACTTTTAATTCGGGGGTTGCTCTTTTGTGTTTTGTTATTATTACATGTGGGGAAGGTACTTTTTCCTGCATTATCTAGCATTTAACAAATATTCAGCTTATGGCAAAAGATGGAAGACTTGCTAATACATGTATAAGAAACAAACAGGGTAAAATAATAAATGACACAATGTGCAATGAAGCTCCAAATCCACAAGGCTGAAATGAATGAAAATGGCTTATTAAGAGAGAGATTAAATGAGGTAGGAGGTAGAGAAGACACAAATGGAGAGAAGGAATAATGAACTGAGTCTGAGATGCCCTCTCCAATCAGGTTCATGCTCTTGACATTGAGATCCCTGAGCAAGGCTCTATTCTAGCACTTGAGGGCATAGCACTGAGCAAGACAGATAGTGAGGGTCCCTGTTCTTATAAAGTACTTTATTTTAGGGAGGAAGGACAAGGAGGTGTATTTTAAAAGTAAATAATGAATATTCCAGATTCATTGAAAACAGAATATACCAGGTAGAGGTATGTGAGATGCTGTTTCAATGGTAACGATTATGTGATGAGAATAAACAGAGAAGTAAATGAAAATAACTTGGAGGAGGTGGCAGAAGAAGCTATTAAAGATTGGGTGGTCAGAAAAGCCTCTCTGGTGAGGTAAAACGTGTGGTAAGACCTCAATTATAGAAAGGAACCAACTGAGAAGACTTCAAGGACAAACTTTCTAAGCTCAGAGAATAACCTGGGAAGAGGCACAAAGGTGGGAGCCAGGTTGGCACACTTCAAGTCCAAACGGAGGCTGGTATGAAGGGAGCACAATGAACTAGGTGGAGTGACAGAGTAGAGAACAGAGAGGATACAGGAGCAAGTGCCATGCAGCGGGTTTTAAACACCAAGGAAAGGAGTTTACATGTTATTTTAAGTAAATTTGGAAAGCTCTAGAGACTTTTAAGAAGAGAAGCATCAATCATGAAACTATCTGTGATCCAAATCCTGCTCCTTTTTGGAGTTTTAAAACATCCTAATTCAAATGACAAGTTGAGGCTTCAAAAATCAGTGGAGACTAAATATTCTTAAATATTATTTTGAAACATAATGAATCCCATGATTTGTAAGGCAATTCCCAGTTTTTCAAACTACATTAATTATTAAATATTATTTGACTTAAATGGACTGTTTGATCTATTTTGAGATACAGTTAAAAAATCAATGTTTAAAAAATACTTGATGAGGTCAGGTGCAGTGGCTCACACCTGTAATCCCAGCACTTTGGGAGGCTGAGGCGGGCGGATCACGAGATCAGGAGATCGAGACCATCCTGGCTAATATGGTGAAACCCCGTTTCCACTAAAAAATACAAAAAGATTAGCAGGGCATGGTGGCAGGCGCCTGTAGTCCCAGCTACTCGGGAGGCTGAGGCAGGAGAATGGCGTGAATCCAGGAGGCGGAGCTTGCAGTGAGCCGAGATGGCGTCACTGCACTCCAGCCTGGGCAACAGAGCGAGACTCGGTTTCAAAAAAAAAAAAAAAAAAAAACTTGATGAAACCGCCATGGAAAAAACATTTTAAATGTATAGCCAAATATTATACTATTATAATATCTTCAATTTCTAAAGATTCTGAAGAAACCAATTAGAATGAGAAATGAATTCAGCTGTTCTGCCCACGTGGAGGAGAGCCAGCTACATAGAACAAGGAAAATAAAATAGCTACAGGTTAGAGTTGCTGGTGAAGGAACAAGTTTCTCCATAAAGATGAAGGCAGTCGTATTTTAAAAAGTCAAGAAAAAAGAGAATACAGAAAAATATATAAAACCAAAACCATAGAAGGAGTAAGGGACTAATTTTCTTATTAGGAAATTATCCTTAAAGGACTTCAATTTCTATGCAGTTTTTTTTTTTTTTTTTTTTTTTGTAAAGAAATGTAAAGTTCAAATTTCTTGTCTGAATAAAGGATACTCAGAGAATAGTACCTGCAACTGACTCACAATACAGTTTTTGTTGTTGTTGTTTGTTTGTTTGTTTTGAGATGGAGTCTCACTCTGTCACCCAGGCTGGAGTGCAGTGGCATGATCTTGGCTCACTGCAACCTCTTCCTCCTGGGTTCAAGCTATTGTCGTGACAGCCTCCCAAGTAGCTGAAATTACAGGCTCGTGCCACCATGCCTGGATAATTTTTGTATTTTTAGTAGAGACAGATCTCAGCGTGTTGGCCAGGCTGGTCTGGAACTCCTGAGCTCCAGTGATCCACCTGCCTCGGCCTTCCAAAGTGCTGGGATTACAGGTGTGAGCTGCCGCTCATGGACTAGAACTTTTTTTTCTTAACAAAAATATTGTCATAAATTGCCCCATAATATCTACTTTTTCAAAAATGCACTTGACATTTTTCTATATGACTCAGTCAAAAGTTACTTCATTAAATAATAAACTAATAAATCAAGAAAATATATAGGAGCCTTTAGAGTAGAAACAATGAATCATACATCTTAGAAGCATAAACTTACAGGTTTGATGAACTTATTTATATTTAGGTGAAAAGTAAGCACAATGAATTATACATTTAAAAAACATATAAGCATGTGATTTTATTCCAAAAGATATGCAGTCTGGGGAGTTTTGAAGTCTTTCTGGTAGAAATATGTCCCACTATCTGTGAGTCTCATTTTCATAATATATGATCTTTTTAAGGATGTTTTATTGTGGCAAAATCATGAATTGTGGCATTATGGACAATCTAGTTAGTTACTGTAGATTGATGCTGTTGAGACAGTAGTTTGAACAAAATGAGATGTCATACTGGTCGTTTGTCTCAAATAAGGCTTTGGCGTATGTCAGCTCAGCAAAAGAAATAAAAGAAGAAAGGAAGAAAATGTAGCTACCAGAAATATGCCATGAATGACGTGATACTAATATAAATACATAGCAGCCTTGCTTAAAGAGCCCCCTAAAGAATTTCTGAAGGTAGATGGGTAGATACTCTATCCTGTCTATCTTACTGTATACTGGCGAAAGTATGTGCTCTGGACACAGATGAACTTTCTGGGTCCATCTGCGGCAGATGAACCAAACACATTTGAGCTGGGTTGAGTCCCAGCACAAATTCAGACATTGTCATTTTTGAGACCAAAATAAATTTCTGAAATTTATTTTGCTCACCTGTAAAATAGGGATAATGATATCTACTTTAGAGCTGATGAAGCTCAAAAAAGATAATTTTTCTGAGTAACAGTGCAGAATAGGTAAGCACTTAATGAATAGTAACTACTGAAATAATAACAATAAAAGCATTTTGCTTTTTCTTCTCCCTTATTGAAGTAGCTTCTTGTATAAAGTAACAAATAGAAGTGTTTGAAAACAAAATGACCTTTCTCTAAATTGACTGCACATTGGGTGGAAACAGGTGTAAATGAAAAAAATGATGATTATGAGCAATGATAATTTATTTCCAATTTTATCACATGCCCTTTCTGATCTCTTAGGCTTACTAAAGAAATGTTTGTCTTATGTAGAATATAAAATTATGAACATGATCAATATTGAGAAAACAGTGATAACTAAAACATAATTATTTAATATTCCTCATTCAATATAATTATCAGAAATATAAAATACATATAAACATATAATTCATTGTGAATTATTTAGTTTGCAAAGGCAAAATAGTTTCTAAAAATATACATTATATTATTCATGAAGTCTCTTTCTTTAAGTAAATGAATAATTAATTTAGTAAATATTTTCATGCAATCCTTTTTTTCATTAAAGTACATGCCTGAATATAATGTTGAAAAGATTAATTGAGAAATGGAAGCACTCGAAGGGGATCAAACTTCTCTGCCTTTAGTTTCTAGTCTAAAAACTCAAGAAGCTGTAGAAAAGCCTCTGGGATTCCAGTCGACTAAAAAGAAGTATACTCCAGCACACTTTAAATAGGCCAAAATTACTAAAGAAAAAAAGTTGAAAAATGTATGCTAACTTTGTACTTCAAGCTTATGAATTATATAATAGTAACTTCTCAATCCTCATACTAAAAACTTGTAGTCTAAACTGCATGTAGTTTGTATCATCTAGTTTCTAAGTTAGAGAGGGAAGATCTTAATGGCAGGAAAAAAAGAAAAAAATTTTAAAGTAGGTCATCAACATGTTAGAATGGTATGAAGAGTGGGAGTCAAGTTAAAAAGAAGAAAATAATGCATTTTCTTAGTACCATGTCTTTAACATTTTGCTTCTTTACTATTAAAGATACTTCTTTTAGAATTAGGTGTTGGATCCACTTTGGTGGGCATGGAAGAGAAAGGGAAAAGAGCTTGAGAGTCATTGTGGTGACAGAGCATTTAATAGGTTACATATTAAAAATGATTGGAGCTGCTGGCAAACCCTATGGTTGGAGGTTTTCATTTTCATTTTTATATGAACCTTGTATTGTGGTGGTGGCAAACCCTACAGTTGAAGGTATATTTCATTTTTATATTAACTTAGTTATTTTTGACCAATGTCAATTTGAACCTTTGTTGCAAGAATCAAAATGCAACAACTGAGGTAGATTCATGTCTGTATTTGAAATTCAACTGTAGGACTTAGATTCCATTTGGTATGTACACACACTTACCCCACTTGGACAAAATAGGAAACTGTGTTTATGGGAGACTGAGGGATAGTGGCTGCGGGAGAACTGAGAAAGAGATGGAAAACAGTCCCAAGGAAGGAGGCCTAATAGTACTGAGAGGTTTGCTTCCAGATGATGCATGTTTTCACAGTCTAGGAGTTTCCACTCGAGAGTATTGTTCCAAAACAAGTTCCAATAAATATTTGCTAATCAGTTAACATTACAAATATGAGCAAGTATTATGGTTTCTTTGTTGTTGTTGTTACTGTGGTTTTTTTTTTTTTTTTTTTTTAATTCTGTTGGAAGTCTTTTAACAAAAGGGCCATTTAATATACAATTTTACTATTCTAATATGATGTTCACCAAATCCTCCAGAATTAAGTCTATAAAGATGGGGGTTGGATGGTAAAGGAATAGCAAAAATGTATACCCATGCATAACGGATAACAAAACTGAAGAATCTCAGCATTGACACCAACCTATAAACACAATACATATTGATTGAATTTGATTGAAATAAAATCCTGCATGGAGTGAAATCCCAAATATGTCTTAGAGTTTGGCAGTTTTTGAGATCAGAAAGGAAGAGGGAAATGGACAACTGGGTGTCAAATTGAAGTTGACAATAGAATATCCTGGCACTTTGTGCCAGTGCCAAGTAGTTTGTTGCTTGATGCTGATGCTGACTGTATCACCACCTGGGAGCATGAGTCATTGCCGGTTCCTCACATCATTCCCACCCTTTGTCGTGGCAAGCTTGGCAGCACAGCCAGCATGTGAAGGAGGCTGTGGGGCAGACAGAGGCAGAACCACACTGGCATATCCGGAGGCTCCAACCTGGCACCGCTATTGCCACTAGTTGAAAACAAAGGTCTTGGAGGCTCCTGGCCTCAGCACAGGCAGAATGCCCCAACACTGTATGTTTGACAGGGATTAAGATGCTAATAAGAATGTGAATGGGGAAGGTAGGCAAGTAAACAGCACTGAGAACTGATAACAAATTCTTGTATTGTTCCTAAGGACACCATTTTTCTCATTCACTCTGTAATATCCACAATTTGCAGGCTACTTCCTGAAGAGATTGTGCCATCAACAATTAAGCACAAATGAGAGATTAAGTGGACAATTCTTCAGATTACCAGTATCTACTCTTAGATAGAGATATTGCTAGGATAAGGCACACAAGGTTCCTGTAACTTGTAGGGTCACAGGTACAGTGACTTAGAAAGCAGGAGGTAGCAGGGAAAAAACGTAGCTTGACTATATAATGTAAAATATGTTGAAACCTTAATTTCCCCATATAAATCTTATCATCAAGGTAAATATGAAACTACAAATATTCTGTTGGTTATTTATATTTTACCAGCATAAGCATGTTTTCTGTTGGGTAGGAAGAGGAAAGGAAGAGAGACAGCAATCTCTTTCTAGATCCAGGTCTACCTTAGAATATAGTCCCCAGGACAAGGAAGTCCTAGCTGAGGGTTCAACAGGGTAGGCAGGCCCACAGCCTCTCATCTGAGCAATCTGAAACTATTAGAAGGGAACCTTATCTGGTGAACTCTACTCCTAGAAGAAAGAACTTTCCAGGGCTCCTCTGAAAATGAAATGAGAGTAGCCCAGTCATGGGGCTGCTGTCTAGAGATGGTCTCCAGGTTTCATATGCTGAAAACAAAGCAACTTCCTAATCTACCTTTCCAGGGAATATTTATTCTCTTGGTTGGACTACCAGTCTACACATTTGAGTGTTTCCTTCCTGTAGTTCCGTATCTATTAACTAGGCATAATGGGCTCAACTCTTAAATTCAGAACTATTTCAGCACTGACAACATTGAGTATACCAAGTCCATATGGGTAAAGTGACAGAAAGAGTCAAGCAATTATTTGGTGGTGTTCATCAGTGTGAACAGTTTCTACATTCAGGGGCTGAGATGATATAGAAGGGATATTGTTGGCATCCATCAGAACTTCTGGACAGTTTTTTTCCTTGCTGAAGTTCAGCCATGTTTGAGCAGGTAGACAGAAAAACCCTACCCTTCCCTGACACAATGGTACACAGAAGGATCTAGCAAAGTGGTAGATGCTTGAGATGAAATCTGGAAGAGGCTTTAACTGAGCAAACATCCACAAATTTAGCTCTGCCCAGAAAGTGTTCAGCAGGAGCAAACTGACTAGTGGATCACACATGTGCATGATGTCAGGAGGCCTTTTGCTCTCTCATTGTTTTCTACATCCCTCCAGCAACTGAGAAGCCATGAGGTAGAGTGCAAAAACAGGGGCTTCAGATTCAGACAGGCTTTTGTTTAAATCTTACCTCTATAGCATACCAACTGTGTGACCCAGGACAAGTTACTTAACCATGTGTGGCTTCAGTTTCCATATCTGTTTAATGAAGAAAGTAATATTGATATTCTGAGAATTGTTCTGAGGATTAAACTTAAAAATAAAATGCATAGTGTGGTGCTGAGTGGACAGCAGATGAGCAGTAAGAAGACATTGAAGGCTGATGAAATTATTCTTGGGGTGACATTGAAACAGAACATCTACAGCTATCCAAATAAGGTAACACTACAATGTATGGACTACTTCACCTGCATATATTGTGCTTTTTTGGTTGCATTCATAGTGTGTTGCCCTTCAAACTTAAAGGCTTTAGGTAATTGATACTACATGGATAGAAAAACACTCAATTTTACTATCATCATTCTCCCCATATTTTCAGTGAGGTAATACTGCATTGCCTGTAAAAGATTATATGAAGGCTGAATGCAAAATTATATAATAGATTTAAAGTATACTAACAGTATAGTGTATACATGCGTAATTAAGTTCAAATGAGGTCTCTGCATTCCCTTGTTTCATCAGTATGGTTTCATCACATAACACAGAATGCCACTTCATCCCCTGGCAGCTGCTTCATAATTCTCTAAGTCTTGTAATGTTTTAAACTAGGCCTTTATATTTATTACCTCTGTAAAACTCCCTCTTATTTCATTTGTCTCAGTTAAAGATCAGCCCCTGATTTCCTTTCTTCATTAACAAGATACTTAATACTTATTATTTGGTAGTAGATCTTCCCAAATGACTATGTTTACTGAATGTTAAAATATTTACCGTTCAGGAAAATAAAACCTGCAAGAGAGCTAAGTCTTGTTATATAGCAGAGTAAGTTATTAGAGTGAGGGTTTGTGAAAGTCAGAGACAATACTAGAGCAGAGATCAATTTTGAATTGTTGGCCCTGTCAAGATGAGCATTTTAATATCTAAAAATTCCATTAATTATTTTCTAATGAATTTGACATTATTAAGATTACAAGTTATAGTTAAGGATACTGCCATCCTGTTTGTCCTAATATTAAGCAATGATATTTGTTAAGGCTCCCAAAATGTCTTCAGTAAAAGAGGTTGTCAATGTGTAAGGAATCCATCACCAGCGCAAATGATATGTGGCCTCATGGCATTCAGTAAAACTAATGGCAACAATTTACAACAATCATTTTCAAATCAATTTTGATGCAAATTATTTTTTCATTAAGTAGAAACAGAACATCAAAGTACAGAACAATATGTATAATATACTACATTTTGTGTATAGAGGGTTAAAAAAATAAAATTTGTGCTTCAGAAACTCTAGAAAGACATGCACAAACCACTCACACAGCCCAAACAATGGTCATGTGTGGTCAGGTGACAGATATGGGTGGATGGGGAGTGGGGCCAACAACTTTAGATATTTAAAAATTTTGTTTGATTTTGGAACCATGCAAATGTATTACCTATATACAAAATAAGACTTTTACAATATGCCTTAATGACACTCCTTTGCATGGATGTTCATTTTCTCTTATACTTCTTTAACCCAATTACGCTTTTCTAGAAACTGGACACCACTGATCCAGGTCAAAGAAAGAATGATATGTAAAGCTAAATGAGATATTTCCTGATGTGTTTTTAATAATTATAAAATTGATGTGATATTAATCATTTCCCCAGTGATTTTTGAGAGACCTACCAACCCATATTAAAGGCAAGTTTTGAGCTGTTCTTGGGTTCGCTTGATCCCAAAGCTCAAGAGATTGAGGAAGGAGGTTTCTCCTAGATCGTAAATTACTGAGTAAAGAAATTGCTTGGCCGGGGAGCGGTGGCTCAAGCCTGTAATCCTAGCACTTTGGGAGGCCGAGACGGGCGGATCACGAGGTCAGGAGATCGAGACCATCCTGGCTAACATGGTGAAACCCCGTCTCTACTAAAAATCACGAAAAACTACCCGGGCGAGGTGGCGGGCACCTGTAGTCCCAGCTACTCGGGAGGCTGAGGCAGGAAAATGGCGTAAACCCGGGAGGCGGAGCTTGCAGTGAGCTGAGATCCGGCCACTGCACTCCAGCCTGGGTGACAGATCGAGACTCCGTCTCAAAAAAAAAAAAAAAAAAAAGAAATTGCTCAGTTAATCACCTATGAACTATGAAGGTTAGGTTTTCCAGGATAATAATACAAACAGCATACCATAATCCCTTGTTAACTTTTCAAGCCTGCTCAGCAAGCATATTTTGGTGAA
Organism: Piliocolobus tephrosceles; assembly: GCF_002776525.5. Taxonomy (NCBI): domain Eukaryota; kingdom Metazoa; phylum Chordata; class Mammalia; order Primates; family Cercopithecidae; genus Piliocolobus; species Piliocolobus tephrosceles. Next base: position 159,738,124 of record NC_045437.1, read on the forward strand.
TATGAACAGAAACATATCAAGTATGACTAAAAGGAAACAACAAAACCTTGTCAGCATTTTTGAAAAAGAATACTGCTATACCTGTGTTTTATTTTAAATAAACAGGTTCTGTCATATTTTATCTTCTTGCCAGCAAATGAAGGACATTATTTCATAAAGCTTCTAAAATGTACATGAATATTTAATTAAATCATATTTCCTTGAGAAAATAAAGTTCATTCGCATTTATAGCAGACAGTTGTGAGGAGCTCATAATTGTCATAAGACCAGGGTAGCCAGTACCGGTTGCTTGTGGAACAAAACTCCTCAATTTTTAAAACTTTTTTTAAAAAATAAACATACAATCATAGGTGTTCATTTACTTTAAAAATTCTAAAGATGAAGAAAATTATTGTCTATATATTTAAGTCCTTGTATAAATTACAAAACTCAAGTTTATGATACAGAGTCCCTTCCCCATAGGAAGCATAAAGCACTTTTGTGGTACCTTTCACCAGTAAATATTTGTATCACATTGAATTTGAGAAACCAAATAAAAGTCGATATTGCATCTTTAAGCCCAAAGAGAACATTCTTCTAAGCTGTCTCTTGTGATGAATGAGTTTCAAAAGTCATTTGATTGCCATGATTTAACTCAATCTCAAATAAAGATATATAAAAGTAACAACATATATTGACTTCAGTAGAAATCTGAAACATCAGTGAACTGCAGACTCTTCTCGCTTGAGGTCAAAAAACACCCTTAGGAAGACAACCAAGAGTAGTTTAAGACCAGGACAACAAAATAAAATTATTACAATAATAATAATAATAATAACAATAAAATAAAAATAACAACAACCAACAATGAGGTAAACTCCCCTTTAAAAAGGCAAAATGTGTTGCCTGGACTGTCAGGAGAGAGTTCGATTGTACCTGACACCCAAATGTTTTTCTAGCCAGAGTTCAGCCAGTTGCATGGTTGAGGCAAAAGTACTTGCCTTGGATCCTAAGCACATCTTATACTGCTTAGGGTCCAAGTTAGGATCACAATGAACTGGATGGAAAATATGCACCACTCCTACTTCTTGACTTCTAAAGGGCCTTAAGCCAGATAGAATGACTTTATTGTAGAGATCTACATCTTCTAGTCCCCAGCCTTGTATTGAGGTATCAAATCCACCTGCACCTAGAAGATCACTTTTGTAAATACAGGTGATTCCATATCCATAGTCTCTCCAAAATCCAGTCTTTTTTGAGAATACAAAGTAATCATCAGTGGGAGGATTTCCCCCATTTGTTACCTTTGGGTCATACTGGCTAAATATGATGGGATAGTACACCTGTTGTCCCTGAATTGTATTGTCTCTACATCGTTGGAGAAAGTCTCCTCTGAAGATCAAGTCAACATCACAAAATAGCAGCAAAGTGTCATTGTCAAACTGGGCAGAAGCCATTTCAAGACCAAGACCTCTGGAAAACTCTCCCTTCATTGGGATCAGGGTCATTTCTGCTTTGGGGTATTTGTTCTGGTATCCTTTTATCAGCTCAATATGCTTGCTGGAATCTTGGCCAGAATCCCTACTGAAAAGGATAATGACCAACTTTACATTCTGCTTTGGGATAAGACACATGTTTTCAAAGTTCTCCATGAATCTCAAGAAAATGTCATATCTTCCGATGAGAGGAACGAGAATGTGTATTTTCTTTTCATTGTGCCCTCCCATTTCTTTGGCACCTTGAAAAGAAGATAATATCTTTAAAGAATTAGATATAAAGGAGAATGATTGAGTTTCACTGTTAATACTCTCCACAAGACTGTTGACATCTAGCTCTTCGGTTTCTTTGAAGAAAGGCTTGCTGAACAACTGCTGAAGATAGGCATGACGTCTCACTGGCACAGTCAGTTTCCTTCCCTTGTGTCTTTTGTATAAAAGGAGCAAATCCAAAATGTACTCCACCCCGTGCATGGGGTTAACTCTGCGGTAGCCATACTGAATTTCCTTGAAGTCAATGAGCCGTCCTCTGCTCTTGGCATTCTCATTGATCATCTCCATTACCTGTAGGACAGTGTCATCCAGTGCTGTTCTTAAAATGCTACTGAGGCTCTGTCGAGGGGGCTGGTTCTCAGCTGCTGAGTATAGGAGCTTCCCTGTCAGGAACTCCCATTCTATCACTTCATTTCTCTCCCGAGGCTGGAAGTGGTTGAAAGAAGGTATCACTCCCAGCTGCTGGTCCTCTTTGCTCACTTCTGTGTTACTGAGCTTGCTCATCAGGGCACTCTCCCTGTGGAGCTGGATGGTGCGGTAGCGAAGTTCAGAAATTTTGCGGCTGAGCATGTAATTATGCAGCCTGTATTGGTATGCAGGTCTTTTGTTGGGATGAAGTGTTATGGCTGCATGGATTTTGCTATTGTGAAGGTCTTGGATGTAACCCTTCCGATTGTGTTCATAATTTTCATGGAACAGTTGTTGCATCTGAAAAGTAAAATTAAAAAAATCAGGATTAATTTTAAAAGATTTATTTAAAAAGAAAACCAGCAATAAACTAAAGCATCTAAATGAAAATAGTTAATACATTTTTGGTATGGTATTTCATAACAAAAATGGTTTATAATATTTATATTTTTTAAATTAAAATAGTTTTATTATTTGTAATTGGTAGATGAAATTCCATGTACTTATCATGTACCACATGTTTTGAAGTATATATATATATATATATATAGTGGGATGAGTAAATCTAGCTAATTGATGTATTCATTACCTCACGTAGTTATTATTGTGGTGAGAACACTTGTCATCTATTTTTTCAGCATTTTAAAGTATATAATATATTGTTATTAACTATAGTGATCGTGTTATTCAAGAGATCACTTGAATTTATTCCTCCTATCTAACTGAAATGTGGTATCATTTGTCAAAAATCTCCCCAACCCCTCTCTCCAGCTGACTTAGCCCCTGGTAACCAACATTCCACTCTCTAGTCCTATGAAACCAACTTTTTGATTTCTATATACAACTGAGAGCATAAATGTCAGGTTCATAGGCTCAAATATTGCAAATGAACCTCTATTTATACATAAAACAAGAATTGACTATGTCCATAACCCCATAACAGATCATGGAGAAGCAGAGAGTCAGAATGGACACAGCATGAGTCTTCCAAAATAAGGAATTCACCCTAAGGAGGAAAACCAGTGACCTGTTGTTTGGAATGACAATAAGAGGTTATTTGCCAGGGAAGTCTTAAATTTCATTTAGCATCCTGATATACTACTTTTACAGAGTAAGAAACAGAAACTATACTGATCTACACTCCTGATGTAAAGTATCATATCCAAAATAGACATGCTTGACATCCTTATGAAACAAAAAGGCTTTCTGCTAGTCTAGAACAAATTCGCTAGTTCAGGCAGAAACAAAAATGAAAAAAAAAAAAAAAATATGTAGTTACGAGGACAAAGTTCACACCACCAGCTGATTCTTCCTTTTCTGCCAGTCAATTAAGATACCTCCATTATGCCCACTCAAGATAAGTGATTATGAAGAAGAAAAAGAAGAAAAAAGATGGGATGAGGAGAAAGAGGTGAAAAGGAAGAAAAAAGGCCAGCAGCATCATGAGATGTCTACAAATATACTGATGAATAAGAAGAAAGAAATACTGCAAACTTAAGAATACTCATCAGAAGCAGGTAAAAATTGTACACACACACACACACACACACACAAAAACAACAGCCTCTTCAAAAAAATGACTCAATTAATAGACAAATAAGCTTAAAAAAGATAAAAAGTAAACTGGCAGAGCTAAAGAAAACAGGGAGGACAAAAAATCATTGATAAACATATTGCAAGAAGTATAAAAAGAGATTTGTGAAAAACGTAGGAAGAAGAGACTTGAAAAAATTTAGCAAAGTAATAGAAATATAAAATAGAGCTTACAGTTTGGAGAAAGGGTGGTCTTTTAAGTAATTAGTGCCAGATTAGTTGGATATTCATATAAGGGAAAAAAGTAAAAACTGATCTCCTACATCCTACAATGGATGACCTGTTGATGTAAATATAAAAGTTTATTTTAGAAAAAGGCTTTAAAAAGTTTCTAAAACTTACATGAAAATATCTGCATGACTTTAGGGTAGGTGAAGATTTTGTAAATAGGGCATAAGGCACTAACCATTAAAACAGACTAATACCTTGCATTATGTTAAAATTAAGAACTTTGTTCTTTAAAAACACCATTAGAAAAATAAAAAAGGGCAATTACAGAGCTGGCGAAAAAAATTTCAATAGAATTTATGGAAAAGAACCAGTTCCCAGAATATATAATAAACTTGTACAAATAAGGAAAAAAGGAAGGACAAACCTAACAGAAAAATGGGAAAGAAAACTTGAAAGAGTACTTCACAAAAGAGTACGCAAATACTCAACAGACATATAAAAACATTCTCTACTTTATTCATCATCAAAGTAAAGCAACTTAAAATGACAACGGGATAACATGATGGATCCACAAAAACATAGCTAAAGCTAAACAGATAGACAATACCATGCATTGTCAAGGCACTGGAAGATCTGGAACTCTCTTACACTGCTAGTGAGAATGTAACTTGGTTCTATCACTGAGAAAACGCGTATCAACTAAAATGAACATACATATTCCCTATGACTCAGTAGTTCTTTCTGAGATATATGCCCAACAGAAATACATATATAAATACATACATACACCTACATATATAGAAGAATTTTTATAGCTGCATTATTCATACTCCAAAACTGAAAATAACCTAAATTTACATCACGAACAGAATAAATGTAGTATATTCATGTAATGAAAAACAATACGTCAATTAAATACTTGAAATACTACTCACAACATGGATGAATCTCACAAACAAATGAAAGAAGCCATATAACAAAATAATACACTTTGTATGATTCCACTTATGTGAAATTCAGAAACAGGTAAGCTAACCTGTACGGTTTGCTGTTGGAATAATGATCAAGAATCAAGAAGAGGGTTTGTAGTTCTCCTTGAAGAGGTCCTTCACATCCCTTGTAAGTTGGATTCCTAGGTATTTTGTTCTCTTTGAAGCAACTGTAAATGGGAGTTTACTCATGATTTCGCTGTCTGTTTGTCTGTTATTGGCGTATAAGACAGCTTGTGATTTTTGCACATTGATTTTCTATGCTGAGACTTTGTTGAAGTTGCTTATCAGCTTAAGGAGATTTTGGGTTAAGAGAATGGGGTTTTCTAAATATACAATCATGTCATCTTCAAATGGGTTTTCTAAATATACAATCATGTCATCTGCAAACAGGGACAATTTGACTTCCTCTTTTCCTAATTGAATACCCTTGATTTCTTTCTCCTGCCTGATTGCCGTGGCCAGGACTTCCAACATTATGTTGAATTGGAGGGGTGAGAGAGGGAATCCCTGTCTTGTGCCAGTTTTCAAAGGAAATGTTTCCTGTTTTTGCCCATTAAGTATGATATTGGCTGTGAAGGACTTCATGTCTAAAACACCAAAAGAAATGGCAACGAAAGCCAAAATTGACAAATGGAATCTAATTAAACTAAAGAGCTTCTGCACAGCAAGAGAAACTACCATCAGAGTGAACAGGCAACCTACAGAATAGGAGAAAAATTTTGCAATCTACTCATCTGACAAAGGGCTAATATCCAGAATCTACAAAGAACTCAAACAAATTTACAAGGAAAAAAGACTATCAAAATTGGGTGAATAATATGAATAGACACTTCTCAAAAGAAGACACTTATGCAGCCAACAGACACATGAAAAAATGCTCATCGTCACTGGCCATCAGAGAAATGCAAATCAAAACCACAATGAGATACCATCTCACACCAGTTAGAATGGTGACCATTAAAAAGTCAGGAAGCAACAGGTGCTAGAGAGGATGTGGAAAAATAGGAACACTTTTACACTGTTGGTGGGATTGTAAACTAGTTCAACCATTGTGGAAGACAGTGTGGCAATTCCTCAAGGATCTAGAACTACAAGTACCATTTAACCCAGTCATCCCATTACTGGGTGTATACCCAAAGGATTATAAATCATGCTGCTATAAAGACACATGCACACATACGTTATTGTGGCACTATTCACAATAGCAAAGACTTGGAACCAACCCAAAGTCCACCAATGATAGATTGGATAAAGAAAACCACACATATACACCATGGAATACTATGCAGCCACAAAAAAGGATGAGTTCATGTCCTTTGTAGGGACATGGATGAAGCTGGAAACCACCATTCTCAGCAAACTATCTCAAGGACAAAAAGCGAAATACTGCATGTTCTCACTCATAGGTGGGAATTGAACAATGAGATCACTTGGACACAGGAAGGGGAACATCACACACTGAGGTCTGTCATGGGTCAGGGGTAGGGGGGAGGGATAGCATTAGGAGATATACCTAACATAAATGACGAGTTAATGGGTACGGCACACCAACATGGCACATGTATACATATGTAACAAACCTGCACGTTGTGCACATGTACCCTAGAACTTAAAGTATAACAACAACAACAAAAAGAAATGTCAGAACTATATACATAAAAATAAATCCATAGCAGTCCGGGAAATCTAAAAAAAAAAAAAAAAAAAAAAAAGAGAGAGGGAAGCTTCTGGAGTGCTGGTAATGTTCTTTTATTTATCCAGGTAGTGGTCATATGTGTGCATTTAAGGTGTGAACATTCACTGAACTGCTGCTTAAGATATACTTATCTGCCATACTCCAATTAATGCAGGATTTATTTTGAAAGTATGCATATATATATATGTTCATAAATGTGTGTGGATATGTGGGCCTGGAGAGAGAGACAGAGACAGAGAGAGAGACAGAGAGACAGAAAGAGAGAGAGAGCAAGAGAGAGAGACAGAAAGAGAGAGAGAGAGAGAGAAAGATACCAGAGAGATTTTCCCAGAGACGGTGACTTAAAAGGGAGATGACTAATACCATGGCAGATTCTTTACCCACGGTATTTCACCTGATCCATTTTCTAAACTTGAACAAATTTTTACTAACAGATAAACAAACATCATTTGCCTTTGAAGAATATAACAGTAGATACTTTGAGAAAGATTTTGGACTTGATTTAAGATGCAGTAGCTTGGTTGCATACAATTTTTTTTTTTTTTTCTGAAAACACGTGACAACTTTTATATGAAACTTCTGATCAATGTTAAATCAAATTATATCCATAATTTGCAGTGGGCTATATATCTCAATTTGTGTAGTATTAATATGTTTTACCTAAAATTGCTTCAATATTTTACACTATGTAACATCCGAAGGATTTTTTCTTTCTATGTAGGAAGGTAAAACAAATTCTGATCATGTATAAATTACTAATTATACCATCTCTAAAGAACATTGGCTCTCTGAAACTATTCTTTCTTAGGGCATGCTTTACATTACTAAGAAAAGGAGAAATGCTAAAATAAATTTTAAAAATTGCTCAGGAGTGAGCTGTTAAATTGCAAGCTTGCCCAGCTCCTTTAGTGATATTGAAGTGATTAATCCTGCACAATTTGATAAAAATGACATTATGTTATAAAATAAATAATATTTTAGTATTAAAATGTCTAAGTAACTTACATCACCATTTCTGCCCAATATGTCTATATGGTGCTTATGTTGCCAACATATTCCTTTGCATAAATATCATAAGTGAGGAAAGACAGTGGTAGGGATGATTTTTTGGTTTGAGATGGTCTCGCTCTGTCGCCCAGGCTGGAGTGCAGTGGTGCCATCTCGGCTCACTGCAAGCTCCGCCTCCCGGGTTCATGCCAATTCTCCTGCCTCAACCTCCCTAGCAGCTGGGACTACAGGCGCCCGCCACCATGCCCGGCTAATTTTTTGTATTTTTAGTAGAGGCGGGGTTTCACCGTGTTAGCCAGGATGGTCTCGATCTCCTGACCTCGTGATCCGCCCGCCTTGGCCTCTCAAAGTGCTGGGATTACAGGCGCGAGCCACCGCGTCCAGCCAGGACAATCTTTAAAAGCAGTGTATTCATACACACTCTAGGTAGAAATGATAAGCGCATCCTGAATTTATGTTATTTGCCATTAAGAATCATAGAGCATATCCAAATTTGCTACAGAGGGATGTCCAATTTATACAGGATAAAAAGGAGAATGTTTAAAAACTTGGCTATGGAATCAGGGTATGGATTTGAATACTTGCCTCACCATTTCTAAGCCTCCACTCTAAATCTCAGTCTCCTTGTCTATAAAATGGGAAAATGTCAGATATCTCAAAGGAGATTGAAGCATTATGAAATTAAAAGAACTATATAAAGTGCTTAGCATTGTGTCTGGCAAATAGAAAGCACTCAATAAATGACAACCGTGTGTAAATAGCACTTTAACAAACCTCCTTCTGAGATTGTTCTTTTTAGCTAAGAGTCTTCAGAGAATGAGATTCACACTCTTTAGTTCACTTAATTCATCTGTGTTCGTTTATGGAAATGCATGGGAATAATTATAAATTTGGCCACATACTCAGTATTTCAATGCATCTAGCATGCCATTTAGGTGCCTTACTATGAGAAACACAAATTATTGTGGGGATTTCAGAAAACTACAATTCATGGAAACAGAATTATTCAACCAAGTGTCTACTGAGAGTGATGAGAATAAAATTAAAACTAGAATTCTCATGATTTTCAGTTTTGCTATAGATCATGATACATTTTGAATGTAGCAAAATTGTTCTAAGAAAAAAGTGTGTAAAATTTATTTTAAAAATTATATTAATTTGCTTGAAATAATTAAGAACCTCTAGTTTAAGCTGGCTTCCTTCCCTTTAAAGAATTATCAGTTGATTTCATGGAACCTCCAGAACATTACACTGCAAAGAAAAATCATTTCACAACAACAAAATCACAGCAGCAATGAACACCAGTGTGTCCCAACTGACCCCAGTGCTTTAAGTGTATCACACATGATCTCACCCTCTGAGAAAGATTATCTGAGAGGCTCTAGGAAAATCTTCTATAAAAAACCTAACAAAAGAAGAATAAATGCCAAGAGGTAGTTGTATGTTGAATTATTTACTCTTCTACCATATTAAACTTTCATTACCCCTCTTAGAATTATTAATAATGAAAACATAGCATAGGTCATTTCTGAAATGATCATAGCTATATAAATGAGAAACTTTTTGTTTTTTTTTTTGTTTGTTTGTTTGTTTTCATGAGATGGGCTTTCACTCTGTCACCCAGGCTGGAATGCAGTGGCCTGATCTCTGCTCATTGCAGTGCTCCTGGGCTCAAGCAATCCTCCCACCTCAGCCTCCTGAGTAGCATGCCACTACACCTGGCTAATTTTTCAATTTTTTTTTTGTAGAGTTGGGTCTCACTATGTTGCCTAGGCTGGTCTTGGACTTCTTGGCTCAAGTCATCCTCCCACCTCAGCCTCCCAAGGTCTGGGATTACAGGCATGAGGCACCATGCCCAGTCTTAAATGAGAAACTTCAAAATCTTAAAAAAAAAAACAAAAACAAAACCAAAACAGTTAGGAGTTGATTACTAACAGGCACAAGGTAACTTCTGGAGCAATGGAAAGTTTGTAAAACTAGATTGTGGTAATGATTGTATAACTGTATAAACTTACCAAATATCAGTAAAATGTAGTACATATAAGGAGAAAATTTTGTGGAATGTAAATTATACATTGATGAGGCTATTTAGAAAACAATAGGGAATCCTAAAAATAAAATACCGCTAACTCTAGCTTTAAAAACAAAGAGATGGAATAATACATAGTCACCAAAATACCTTTAGTCACCAAAATATTTTTGGAATTTCCAAAAGCTTCTGAGGTTGGGCAGGATCATTTGGAAACAGGTGGAAATAAGAGGCTAAGTAGATCAATGTCAGTGCCCAAAGGGTTCAAGGATAGTAGATCTCAGACAGCACCAAGAAAATACACTGTCTGAAAATGTAGGGCCTAAAACGTACTCTACATTTACAACTCCAAGTTCAGGAACTCAGGTGAGCTGGGCAGGCAAAATAAACCCTGATGACAACATTTGGTTTCAGAGAAGCAGAAAAGACAGAGGTACAGAAAGAATTAAACACTTAAACCCTAGTTTCATGAAGCAGGTTTAATCTGAAGCAGCAGAGAAAATCTGTATCTTTTCTTTGTGGAAATCAGCAAGCCAAGAATTATAGCAAACACTCCTACCAAAATAAATCTATGGTGAATAGCTTGTCCAGGAATAATGCAATGTTTTTCAGAGATGAGTCATTTATCTAAAAAAGAAAAAGAGTGTAACACTGACATGAAGTATCAAAAAAAATTAGATGAAAAACTACCACTGCCTTTTCTCCCCAGAAAAAAAGCCATGAAATTGAGAAAAACATTAGGCACCTGTCTTTGAAAACGTATGAAGCATCTGCCTCTATCTTCATAAACAACAAAGCAGAAATATAAGATCTCAGGGATGTGATGCTAAGATGAAATGTCAGCTCCAAGAACAAAGAAATAAAGAAATAATTAAAAAATGAAGTTTATCACAGGCATGAAAATAAAATCAGAAAAAAACGGACACTGTGGAAAGCTATTATTAAGGGATAGAAGGGCAGCAGAAATTAGGAAACTAAGGAAAATTAAATAGAAATAAAGAGTTAATGACAGTTGAAAGAGAAATCATACTGATAGGAGGGTAGGCTAAGAAAAGCCAAAAACATACTTAGAGTGACTGAAAAAAAAATAAAACAGAAGACATAAAGATACAATTTAATAAACTGTTATTGAAATAAAAGGAGTATAGTATCTATATTAAATGTATGTCTTACAGTGTGTGCCAGATAAAATCAACCCAGAATGTTCAATAAAAGAACAAAATCCTTTGGAAGGTAGATAAAACTTTCGAGTCGACTTCTGAATAAAAGTGGTAGATTTAACAGTAACTTCCACATTTACTATTTACTGAACTCCATGAGGACAGTAACAAAGTGATTCTTTAAAGGTATACACAAAAGCATAGGGAATAAAAGAAGGGGAGGACACTATAATTGTGGAAGTTGACCGCACACAGATAAGTGGTAATAGATTTAGCAAAGTGTAGAACTACTGAATTGTAGACTTGCAATGGGCAAAGCCAAGAATAAACTTGAACTGAATCTTAGAAACCCTTATTGGAACCTCCAGAAATAGAAGTAAAATTTTGTAGTGAAAATAATCAGTCAGATTGTGCGACCCTCTCTGAGCAAAAAAGTAGTATTAACAAATTTAATACTCATTTTCCATCATCTCTGAATTAAGGGATATCCTTGTCACTGTTAAGAAAACCAAGTCACTTTTTCAAAGTTTCTCATCAGATTTTCAACCCTTATGCTCAATCTTGAGCAGTTTATAAGCATAGACGCCATCTCTACAGAAATTAAGAATATTCAGGTAGAAGAAGACAAAAAAAATATATATTGAATAACTATCTTCAGAAAAGTGAGGGAAGATACTGAGAACATAAAACCAGACCACAGCCGGGCGCGGTGGCTCACCCCTGTAATCCCAGCGCCTTGGAAGGCCGAGACGGGCGGATCACGAGGTCAGGAGATCGAGACCATCCTGGCTAACTCGGTAAAACCCCATCTCTACTAAAAATACAAAAAATTAGCCGGGTGAGGTGGCGGGCGCCTGTAGTCCTAGCTATTAGGGAGGCTGAGGTGGGAGAATGGCGTGAACCCGGGAGGCGGAGCTTGCAGTGAGCTGAGATCCAGCCACTGTACTCCAGCCTGGGTGACAGAGCAAGACTCTGTCTCAAAAAAAAAAACCAAAAACAAAACAAACAAACAAAAAAAAAACAAAAGACCACAAGTATATCCATATTTATCCATGTTTATATATGTTTTATTATATCTATCCACCCACATATAATCACACATATCAAGTACAAATGTAGAAAACCCAAAACATAAAATGCATCAAAATTAAAATATAACAAATTTTAAAATGCAAAACAAGAGTTGGAAAATAAAGGTAATAAAATCTCCTAGAAAGTTAAGCAAAAAGACAAAAACTGAAAAATACGTGGGAAAAGTTTTAAGAATTACAAGAACAGTTCAGGAGATCCAATATCCAAATAACAGTAGTTCCAGAATGAGTGAGCAGAGAAACAGAGAGGAAAAGCTATCAACAAAATAATTCAAGAAAATTTCCACAAAATGCAACAGATGAAGGGTTTGAGTTTCCAAATTCAAAGGGCTTATTCTATAAAAGCTAAATCCGATTAAATTAGACCCATATGAAGCATACCTCTGTGAAATTTTAGAGCCTTGAGGCAGAGGATATGTTAGATGCCTCCTGGGAGGATAGTGATAAAAGGCTCAAAAAGCAGTATGTCTATAGATTTCTCAATGAAAACTGGAAGTACAAAAAGTAATGAAATAGTCATTTCAAAATATGATGAAAATGGCTTCAAACCAGAATTCTATAGCTAAACAAGACATCAATGAAGTGTTAGGAGAAAATAAGGTCATTGCTATACCTCAAAGAACTATCTTTCAAGCTCATTTCTCAGAGAACTATTAATAGCTTTGTTATTCCCAAGCAGAGAGAAAATCAGGAAAGAGAAGACATGGTGCAAACAGGAACATAAAGGGCAACCAACAGATATTCCAGCAGGTCAGAAGGCAAAAGGAAGGGATTGTTCAGAAAATGAAATTGATAGAAAACCCAGTGAATCTGGAGAAGCAGTTAGTAAAGAATATAAAAAACGAATATATATATACATGTAACACTATATACATATATATATGTATGAAAAATTATTATGTGCCCCATATGAAGTATAGGGAGTCAAGGACGGGATATACATGTGTGATTGTGTAACTTAGTTAACTTAGTAAAGTTACCTAAGTCAATAGCAAATGACTAAAACTGGAAAATGAAGAAAAAAAACAAGGAAGTTATTAGAGATGTCATAATCAAAATAACAAGTATTTTAATTCAATCTTTTTTTTATATTTTAAGATCTGGGATACATGTGCAGATACATGTTACATAGGTATACACGTGCCATGGTGGTTTGCTGTACTCATCAATCTGTCACTTACATTAGGTATTTATCATAATGCTATCCCACCTCTAGCACCCCACTCCTTGACAGGCCCTGGTGTGTGATGTTCCCCTCCCTGTGTCCATGTGTTCTCATTGTTAACTCCCACTATGAGTGAGAACATGCGGTGTTTGGTTTTCTGTTCCTGTGTCAGTTTGCTGAAAATGATAGATTCCAGCTTCATCCATGTCCCTGCAAAGGACATGAACTCATCCTTTTTTATGGCTGCATAGTATTCCATGGTGTATATGTGTGACATTTTCTTTATCCAGTCTATCATTGATGGGCATTTGGGTTGGTTCCAAGTCTCTGCTACTGTGAATAGTACTGCAATAAACATATGTGTGCATGTGTCTTTATAGTAGAATGATTTAAAATCCTTTGGGTATATACCTAGTAATGGGAATGCTGGGTCAAATGGTTCTAGAACCTTGTAGATTTGCCACACTGTCTTCCACAATGGTTGAACTAATTTACACTCCCAATAGTGTAAAAGCATTCCTATTTCTCCACATCCTCTCCAGAATCTGTTGTTTCCTGACTTTTTATTGATCACCATTCTAACTTGCGTGAGATGATATCTCATTGTGGTTTTGATTTGCATTTTTCTAATGACCAGTGACTATGGGCTTTATTTCATGTTTGTTGGCAGCATAAATGTCTTCTTTTAAGAAGTGTCTGTTCATATCCTTCACCCACTTTTTGATAGGGTGTTTGTTTTTTTTCCTGTAAAATTGTTTGAGTTCCTTATAGATTCTGGATATTAGCCCTTTGTCAGATGGACAGATTGCAAAAATTTTCTCCCATTCTGTAGGTTGTCTGTTCACTCTGATGACAGTTTCTTTTATTGTGCAGAAACTCTTTAGTTTAATTAGATCCCATTTGTCAATTTTGGCTTTTGTTGCCATTGCTTTTGGTGTTTAATGATGAAGTCTTTTCCTATGCCTATGTCCTGAATGGTATGGCCTAGGTTTTCTTCTAGGGTTTCTATGGTTTTAGGTCTTACATTTAAATCTTTAATCCATCTTGAGTTAATGTATAAGGTGTAAGGAAGGGGTCCAGTTTCAGTATTCTGCATATGGCTAGCCAGTTTTCCCAACACCATTTATTAATAGGAAATTCTTTCCCCATTGCTTGTTTTTGTCATGTTTGTCAAAGATCAGATGGTTGTAGATGTGTGGCGTTGTTTCTGAGGCCTCTATTCTGTTTCATTGGTCTACATATGTGTTTTGGTATCAGTACCATACTGTTTGGGTTACTGTAGCCTTGTAGTATAGTTGAAGTCAGGTGGCATGATGCCTCCAGCTTTGTTCTTTTTGCTTAGAATTTTCTTGGCTATACAGGCTGTGTTTTGGTTCCATATGAAATTTAACGTGGTTTTTCCTAATTCTGTGAAGAAAGTCAATGGTAGCTTGATGCGAATAGCATTGAATCTATAAATTAGTTTTGGCAGTGTGACCATTTTCACTATATTGATTCTTCCTATCCATGAGCATGGAATGTTTTTCCATTTGTTTGTGTCCTCTCTTATTTCCTTGAGCAGTGGTTTGTAGTTCTCCTTGAAGAGGTCCTTCACATCCCTTGTAAGTTGTATTCCTGGGTATTTTATTCTCTTTGTAGCATTTGTGAATGGGAGTTCACTGATGATTTGGTTCTCTATTATTGGTGTATAGAAATGCTTGTGATTTTTGCACATTGATTTTGTATCCTGAGACTTTGCTGAAGGGCATTACATATTGGTAATGAGATCACTGAAACAAGAAGAGTTAACTACCTGAAATATATATGCACCCAATACAGGAGCACCCAGATTCATAAAGCAAGTTCTTAGAGATCCACGAAGAGACTTAGATTCTCATACAATAATAGTGGGAGACTTAATACCCCACTGTCAATATTAGACAGATCAATGAGACAGAAAATTAACAAGCGTATTCAGGACTTGAACTCAGCTCTGGACCAAGTGGATCTAATAGACATATACGGAACACTCCACCCCAGATCAACAGAATATACATTCTTCTCAGCACCACATTGCACTTATTCTAAAATTGACCACATAATTGGAAGTAAAACACTCCTCAGCCAATGCAAAAGAACGCAAATCATAACAGTCTCTCAGACCACAGTGCAATCAAATTAGAGCTCGGGGTTAAGACACTCAAACTGCACAACTACACAGAAGCTGATAAGCAACCTTATCAATCTTTTTAAAATTTTTTTCTCCTAAATGACTATTGGGTAAATAGCAGAATTAAGGCAGAAACAAATACGTTCTTTGAAACCAATGAGAACAAAGGCACAACATACTAGAATCTCTGGGACATAGCTATAGCAGTGTTAAATGTATAGCATTCAATGCCCATAGAAGAAAGCAGAAAAGATCTAAAATCTATACCTTAATGTCACAATGAAAAGAACTAGAGAGGCAAGAACAAACAAATTCAAAAGCTAGCAGAAGACAAGAAATAACTAAGATCAGAACAGAACTGAAGGCTACAGAGGCACAAAATGCCCTTCAAAAAATCAATGAATCCAGGAGCTGGTTTTTTGAAAAGATGAACAAAATAGATAGACAGCTAACAAGACTAATAAAGAAGAAAAGAGAGAAGAATCAAATAGATGCAATTAAAAAATGATAAAGGGGATATCACCAATGATCCCACAGAAATACAAACTACCATCAGAGAATACTATAAACTCCTCTATGCAAATAAACTGGAAACTCTAGAAGAAATGGATAAATTCCTGGACACATACACCCTCCCAAGACTAAACCCGGAAGAAGTTGAATCCCTGAATAGACCAATAACAAGTTCTGAAATTGAGGCAGTAATTAATAGCCTACCAACCTAAAAAAGCCCAGGACCAACAGATTCACAGCCGAATTCTGCCAGAGGTACAAAGAGGAGCTGGTACCATTCCTTCTGAAACAATTCCAAACACTTGAAATGGAGGGACTCCTCCCTAACTCATTTTATGAGGCCAGCATCGTCCTGATACCAAAGCCTGGTAGATACAACAGAAAAAGAAAATTTCAGGCCAATATCCCTGATGAACATTGATGTGAAAATCCTCAATAAAATACTAATAAACCAAATCCAGCAGCACATCAAAAGGCTTATCCACCATGATCAAGTCAGCTTCATCCCTGGGATGCAAGGCTGGTTCAACATATGCAAATCAATAAATGTGACCAATCACGTAAACAGAACCGATGACAAAAACCACAGGATTATCTCAATGGATGCAGAAAAGACCTTTGATAAAATTCAACCCCCCTTCATGCTAAAAACTCTCAATAACTACGTATTGATGGAACATATCTCAAAATAATAAGAGTTATTTATGACAAACTCACAGCTAATATCATACTGAATGGGCAAAAGTTGGAAGCATTCTCTTAGAAAACTGGCACAAGGATGCCCTCTCTCACCACTCCTATTCAACATAGTATTGGAAGTTATGACCGGGGCAATCAGGCAAAAGAAAGAAAGAAAGTGTAGTCAAATAGGAAGAGAAGAAGTCAAATTGTCTGTTTGCAGATGACATGATTGTATATTTAGAAAACCCCATCCTCTCAGCCCAATATCTCCTTAAGCTGATAAGCAACCTCATCAATCTTTTTTGAAAATCAAAATTGTTTAAAAATTTTGAAAAAAGTCAAAATTTAGCATTTTGATCCAAACTCTGGATTTGCGTTATAAATTCAAAGCATCACTTAAGTTTTTAACACATATACATGTCATGTGTCTTTGATAAAAATTAGGTTACACCAAATAATCATCTGTGTAACATATAAATTTTGATAAGCATTATCCATAACCGAGAGACTTATGTTAGAAATTTTCCTGTATCTTCAGAAAGGGACCCACACTTGATAAAAAAGGAGCTGTTTCCTTTAGTTGTTCTCACTTAAAGGAGCCCAGGCACCCTTCCTAGAATCTCTTCTCCTTGTCGCCTGCCAGGCCTCTTGTTTTCTCTTTCTTCCATCCTGTCAACACACTATTAACTCTGAATTACATCACAAATGTTGCCACCTTTTTCAACTACGTGTGAGAAATTCTATTCTATAAATAACTCAGAAATCCTCCAAGTGTATGTCTTCATTACCCCAATCTCCTTCTGTCTTGTACTATAGATGTTTGTCATTTCTCTCTTATATGTCTATAAATATCCTGAAGGAAAGGAACAGGCCTTTTCCATGTATGTTTCATTGTAATTCAGAGGGGTGCATGTGCATTGCAACAAAGTGCTTAGATTCTGGAGCCAGATGCCATGGATGGAGCCAGGCTCTAAAACTTAATAAACATGTGACCTTGGACAAATCCTTTAACTTTTTGTGCCTCAGTTTAACTATTTGTAAAGTAGGAAATACAATAAATAGTATATACCTCATAGCCTGGCTGTTAGTGTTAAATGAGTACTTGTATTTGAAACATTTAGAAAAGAATGTGGCATATTGTAACTGCTTAGTTATTATTATTGTATATAACTAGTTATTATTATTGTAGTTGTTATCTTTGCAGTTGTTGAAATTTGTTTTTATATTATTAATGTAGGTATTGAATAAATGAGTACATGAAAATTGTCTTGATTAAATTTGCCTTAGAGAATGATTCAAATATATTTACAACAGCTATCATTTGACTTCAGATCATAACTGAAAACTAAGAAACTAAATTACCTCTGTTGAAATGAAAGAAAAATAAGAGGCCATACTATTATGGGTAAAGCTGTTTGTGATCATCTTTGGTCTTCCCTATGAAGGAAAAAAGTCTCCTTAATTTACTTATGTAAAGAAGTTACTTCAATCTGAAAGTTTTTTTGTTTTCATTATGCCACTACATTTTTTTTTAAGAGAAAGGATCCTCTAACTTGGAAAAATCTGTTTGTATCTCTTCTTAGATATGAGATGAAGGAGGATTTGGGAGATATGAGATGAAGGAGGCATTCTTTTACTAGGAATTGAAGACTCTGCAAATTAGAAAAATTATGAAGGCATATAAGAAAGTAAAAAATCATTTAAGTGGTGTACAATATAATGGTGAATATGTACCCACGGGTTCAGTAATTTGTTTTGCAAATATTTAAACCCATTTGATTTTCAATGATTTAGTTACATAACTAAATGGAGACTTTTATTGTCCTTAATGAAAATGACTAGTCATCTTTCTTTTATAAGACTAGTGAATATAAAAATTCTAAGTAAAATAGTGAATTTTCACATGAACACAATTGTTTGTCCTCAATTATTGTCTGCAGATATTAACAGTAAGATTCCTAAAATTTGCCCTACTTCTCTGGTAATAATGGTAAAATTAAAAAAAAAAAATCCTGATTCTCAATATTAAAGAAATAATTTGAGGGAAAATAAATATACATATTTCATTCTATAATTATGGAAAGAATGAAAACATGTTAAAAGGTGTATTTGGCTTGAATGAATTGTTTAAAACAATGATCTGGTATAAGAATAATAAGGTATGCTCTTCTTCATATCATGTATGCATATTTTTCATATAAAATAAGAACATTTTGCTACTAAGATTTATAAAAATAATAGCACCTTGATAATAGATACATCTGATCTATAAACTCTACTTTTAAATTCACTATACGATGTGTGATAAAATTGCATAAAACTAAGTCCATGTGTGTACACATGCACACAAACACCATACACAGAGTACTCGCAAAACTAAGAAAATCTGAACAAGATCAGTGGATTATATCCATGTCCTGGTTGTGATACTTGAATATAGTTTTGCAAGATGTTATCAGTGAGAGAAACTGGATAAAGGACACACGGAATCTGTTGGTATTATTTTTTACAACTGTATGTGAATTGATAATTATTTCAAAAGAAAAGGTTAAATTAAAAAAAAAGATGCAAAACAAAAATTTGTCTCTTTCCTCTCTCTTTTTTTGTTTTGAAGGAAATCCCTCCCCAAATGTATTAGTAGCAGTATTGAAAACATGTAGTACAAAGGCTATAGATGTGTTTTTTGTTGCTGCCTTTTTTCTTGGTGAGTCCAGTATTTTGAATAAATTTGAATTTGAAAGATAATAAGAGAGCAGTGCATTTTCAAGTTATTTTCAGTCCCATCAACTTTCTCCATGTTTGTTATAAATTTAAGTTGTCATAAACTTAAGTTTCCTGAAAGCATTTTATATTTGTGAATATCCTTTTAAAGTAACTTTTTAAAAATCTTAAAATTTCCTTTCCTTTTGAAATCTTATTGCTTGCTACAATATGGATGAAACGTGAGGACATTATACTAAGTGAAATAAGCCAGTCACAAAAAGACAAATACTCTATGATTCCACTTATAAGAAATATCTAAAGTAGGCAGAATTATAGAAATAGAAAATAGAATGGCAGTTTCCAGGGGCTGGAGTGAGAAGAAAATGGGGGGTTGCTGTTCATGGAGTTTCAGTTTTGAAAGATAAAAAAGTTCTACAGATGTGTTGCACAACACATGAATATAGTTGACACTACTGAATTGCACACTTCAAAAGAGTTCAATGTGGCCAGGCACGGTGGCTCACACCTGTAATCCCAGCACTTTGGGAGGCTAAGACAAGCAGATCGCCTGAGTCCAGAATATTGAGACCAGCCTGGGCAACATGGCAAAACCCCATCTCTACAAAAAATAGAAAAAATTAGCTGGGCGTGGTAGCACACACCTGTAGTCCCAGCTACTCGGGAGGCTGAAGTGGGAGGATGGTTTGAGCCTGGGAGGTCGAGGCTGCAGTGAGTTAAGATGGTGCCACTGCACTCCAGCCTGGGTGGCAAAGTGAGCCCCTGTCTCAACTGTCTCAAAACTAAAAAAAAAAAAAAAAAAAAAAAAAAGAGTTAAACAAAAAACAATTCTTTTTCTTCAGGTTTTTACACAACTTTCCTCTTTTTCAAAAAGTGAATGCATATCACACTCTGGCCAATTAACATACGTTATTATAAATGTTTCCTTCTGGATTAGCTTTATTCATGGGCAAGATCTCTCCTGTAACAGGAAAAAAAAAAATGGTTCCCTTTGACCATAGGCTCATATTTTGTACACTAGAATCCTAGAGAAAGAAAAGCAGACCTCACCACCCACACAGGGCAGAGAAGTGACACAAGAAAAACTGAGTGCTATTGAGAGCACTGAACACAGCACTGAGCTATGCCTAAGGCCAGAGCACAGACTTTCCGGCTTCCTAGAACTATAGTTTCTTCTTTATTCCAGTTAGTTTAGCTGTGGTTCTGTCACTTGCACCGCAAAGCATCCTGTCAAAAACAACCTGATAAGTGAAGTTGCAATTTCAGCTTGGTACTAATGCTCTGTATGGGTTTGAAGAAGGTTTGCCTTCTGTTTAATTAGTTAGTTCAGTCTTGGTTGAAATCCAAGTAACAATCTGATGTGGGTAATCTGCACCATTAAAACTGACACATTTTTCCTGTTTCTTTTTTTCTTTTTCTTTTCTTTTTTTTTTTTTTTGCTATTTTAGTTTTTTAAAAACCTGTCAGACAACACAGAAAATAGCTTGCAGATACCAACTCTTATATGTGATGAAGATTTCTCAGAAAGATATGTTCTATACAATTTAAAAACACTTTCAGACAACGTGGAAAATAGCTCATAGATATTAACTCTCAATCTCTGACATAGATTTCTCAGCAGAGTATATTCTGGACACCTGATGTCTTAGACAAATACCAAAGAGATTAAAAATCTTAAAGAAATCACTAAGATCATCAGATTTGTTTATAATGGTATAATGACACATAATCATTTGTTAGTTTAAATAAACCCATATGCCTTAATTAAAACTATCCTTTTAGAATTAAAATATTACTCTAATAAGAAAAAAAATCTAATGATAACTGAACTTAACTGCTCATCTATCTGCCTGATTTAGCCTGACATACACATATTCAGAGATTGACTATATAGATACTTCCTGAGATACAGTTAAGGTAACACTAGATGATTGTTTAAATCTACACATTTCTCTTCCTCTGAGGCCTTTTAAAAAATTTGGTAAACTTTCAAGTACAATTTTACATTTATTTTTTCCCTAAACATTTTAAGTACTCACTATTTATTATAAGGAAGAGGCAAAGAAACATATTAGGTTTGCAAGTTGCCATTTTGCAAACATGCACACACCCTTTATTCATGTAATACCAATATAATGACCTCCTTCACTAGTGATTTCATTTTCTTCTAAATGATTGGTTCACAGCATAACTAACAATGGACAAAGGGAAGTTATCATTTCCAAACTAAGCTTTCAAGACCTTTGAAAAACAAAATGTAAAGTAATAGTTACTCAAACAACTCAACAAGAAAAAAAAAAAACTTCATTAAAATTGGGCAAAGGATATGAACAAACATTTCTCAAAAGAAGAAATACAAACAGCCAACACACACATGAAACAATGTTCAACATCACTAATCATCAGAGAAATGCAAATTAAAACTACAATGAGATATCATCTTACACCAGTCAGAATGGTTATTATTAAAAAGTCAAAAAACAACATGTTGGCATGAATGCAGAGAAAACGGAATGCTCATATACTGTTGGTGGGAATGTAAATTAGCTCAACCTCCATGACAAACAGTATGGAACTAAAACAGTAAACAAATAAAAACAGAACTACCATTATACCCAGCAATCCTAGTACTGGGTGTCTATCCAAAGGAAAAGAAATAATTATATACAAAGATACCTGCACCTGTATGTTAATCACAGCATTGTTAACAATAGCAAAGTCATGGAATCAACCTAAGTGTCCATCAACAGTTGACTGGATAAAGAAAATGTGGCATATACAAACTATGGAATACTATGCATTTATAAAAAAGAATGAAATAATGTCCTTTGCAGCAACACGGGGTGCAGCTGGAGGTCATTATCCTAAGTGAACTAACTCAGAAACAAGAAACCAAATAACATTATGTTTTTTCTTATAAGTGGGAACTAAACAATGAGTATGCATGGATCTAAAGATGGAAATAATAGATACTAGGGACTCCAAAATGGGCAAGGTGGAAAGGGGGCAAGGGTTGAAAAATTACCTTTTGGTTACAATATTCACTATTTGGGTAATGGGTACACTAGAAGCCCAGTCTCTACTAGTACACAACATACCCATGTAACAAATATGCACATGTACCTCTTGAATCTAAAATGTTTTATTTAAAAAATTAAAAAATAAAAAGAAAGATGGGAGCTGCTGCCCAATTCATGAAAGTACTGTATCCATGGAGGAAATATAATGAGGGTATGATGTCACTGATCACGCAGAAAATCATATCTCCCTTCCAGATAAAAAATAGGAAATTACCTTCTTTCTAATTCATATGTTTCATTCCAGTTTTGAAAGCTTTCAAATACCAACTAGATTCTTATTTAACTAATGTGCTAAAGCAAAAGTCAAAGGTTGTATTGGTTGTAGTTACTGTTTTGTTTTTATTTTTCTGTGCTCCCAAAATTCAAGCAACCAACTATTTAGCCTTGTGAAAAACTTAACATAAGCTTATCTAATTCTGCATAAACATTACATCATTCACTAATGTTAGAAAGCATGAAAATGGGTCAGATAAAGTTAGGACAAACTTAGGATTTTTTGTTTGAAGGATAACATATACTTCTGTGAGTATGAGCTTTGGTTACATGATAATTTCCAGTGATCATCATTTATGCCTCTATAGTAATCTTCAGGGAAATTTGGAATGCTGTATAAGGAGCTAAAACGTGACCACCTTCCAACAAATAGGAGGGCCATGGTGCAGTGCTCAGTGTTAATTGTTTATTGTGGAGTTTCTTATATCATTTGGTCTATATTCAAATATTCTCAGAAATGGAAATTAGGTATCACATTGTCAATATTTAAGAGTGAAAAATTTACATTCATTGTATAGAAAATGGACCTCAGCTTTCAGTACATTGCACAGTAATAAGGTGCAGAGGAGAACATAGTTCACTGCCATGTATACAGTAGATGCTCAAGAAGGTTAGTGAAATTGAATTGACAAAAAATAGAAACCATGAGACAGATGACATACTGTTCTCTACAACAAGATGATCATTTCAGTAATTTTGCCTGAACAAACCTTTCTTGCTTCTAACCTCCCCAACAGTTTGACTCCCTCTCCTACCTGCAGCTATATTTATTCAAATATTTACAAATATTTACTGAGTTTCTAAAATGCATGTTACTATAGATATAACAACAACAACAAAAATGGTCCTTGTCCTCGTGGAGCTAACTATCTAGTGAAGGAGACAAGCACTAACTATATACATTCATAAACAGCTGTATAATTTTGGCCAGTGCTCATTGTACTAATTATTCTATATTGTACTTGCTGCTTTACTTGATAGCGTGACTTTCTAGATGACCAGCTCCTAGGGGGTAGCCTAGGCCTAATATTTAAGAATACATTTATAATTAATTTTTAATAAATTAATATATGCCCTCCAAAACTAACTGATAACCAAAACAGGGAGCAAAATGTTTACTGGAAGAACTTTAATTGTCGAAAAGACAATTCTCAGAATTCTGCAGTATTTCCCAAGCTTCTAAATGTTCCTTTAAGTTAAAAAATAAAACGTAACTTAACACTTTACACATCTGTGCTGCAAAAACTTGGCACATATCTTAGAGCTTTTATATCTTATTTAAGCAGCGACTCACAGGCCAGTACTATCATAGCATGACTGATGGGAGTCCTCCATCTCTTTACTATTTTCGTAATTGATGTAGTCATCGAAGCAGGGAGAAAGGGCGAAGACAGACATCATCATTCCCGCTTTGTGGCACTGGGATGTGAAATGACTGTAGGAGTCTAAACAGATTCTAAGTCAGGCTGACTCCATCACATTAATAATTTCTGCACAAATAAATGAAGTGCTGCTGAGAGACCACAGTAAATGATAATGACAGCAAAGCCCAATGAAGGCCTTTGCCAGCTGCATGGAAACAAGGTAGTCGTTCATTCAGGAAATAGGACAAAACTAGGGCTTCTGTAGGAAATTTTAAAGTGGTGTGTAGTTAGACCTGGGTTTTGAGGACCTTTCAATTATGTAAAGGAAAGAAAAAAAGAACTTCTTCAGCATATTCCTCTGTTATTCCATCAGTGTGTGTGCATGTGTGTCTATTCCAGGCCATGATTCCCTCTCTGGAGTCATGGGCTTGGATTTGAGACCTGCTCTTCTATTCCCAGTCTGATATTGGATTAAATTACACCCTCTGGGAAAAGAAGAGCTCCTAGATTTTTTTGTACATTATATGAAACATGCATAAATTAGTATCTGACATAGGGTAAATACTCAATAGGTGTTGCTATTATTATTATTTAGTAAACTTTAAACAGTGAAATCTCCTGCACTCTAAAAAGCACACTTCAAAGACATTCCTTCTGCACCTGAATATCTAATGTATTAGTTTTCTAATAAGTAACCTTTAGTTGTATATAATATTTAAAAGTTTTAAGATTGTATTATATATTGTAAAGTAAGAAAGGGCTTGTACTTTTAGATCAGTTTCCAGATCAAGTAAAACCCAATACCCATCAATGCATGGCCAAGATGGCCTTAACATTTCCCTCAGCTTGAAATAACTTAGGCTTCTTCCCGACTATAGGTTCCAGATCTCCTTTTTCTTAAAGAATTTACTTTATAAAACTAGCAATTATAAATTCCTTTCTACCCTATTGAGATGTAAATCTTCCAGCTTCTTGCCTGCCAGTTTTACAATCTAGAAATGTCTTTCTCAAGGTACTATTAACTATCCCTTCGAAACGTAATCGTCAAGAAAGACAACTCTCCATCTCTTAGTCTCTGTGGGAGGGTGGAAGGCCTATCTTTGATAAACACCAATTAGCAAACACAGAAGGCGTGATCATACCAGCCACCTTCCCCTCTAATGTCTTCCAGTACTTTTCCACTGGCTCACCCCAGCACTTAAAAGCTCTCCACGTAGTAATCACTTTACTTTGTGTATGCATATAAAAACATGAGTTGTATGCCTTAAATTTAGACAATAAAAAAGGAACACAGGAAAAAAGGGAAAACAAACAGACAAAAAACTCTCCTTCCCTTTGTTTCAGTGGCAGTTGAGTTCAATCTCTCTCCCCTATTGTAGTAGTCTTGAATAAGTCTTCCTTGCCTATTTACCTCCACATTTAGTAATTTTTCTTTGATGTGGATCATGGGCAATACTTAATGAAGCATTGTGTTACAGTGCTTAGATCCCATGATCCACTTAAAACTCTTTCTCCATTAGCTTAAAAAAAGAAGAAAAGAAAAGCTCAAATTAGATCCTACTCCTTGTGATGCAATCAAGGAGATAAGCAGTGTTTTTTCCAGCTGATTTTATTAACATTAAAGCTTTATGATAAATTATGAAGATCCCTAGAGCTAAACATCCAATTAAAATAACATAAGCATGGCGGGATGTCTATTATAATATTTTTCTTAGAAAAAAAAATCCTAATTATAGTGCTGTGGACTTCTGCATGGGCCCAACACTGCTGTGGGAATCGACGGAAATCACAGCGCCAAATAACAGGTAGGTATTTATAAGACAGTGTTAACCAAAATCAAGTAAAACTTAATCTTTTTAAAGTGAAGTTTCTGGAAATGAAGATTCAATGACTTGAGTCACTTTGATCTAATTACATTGATATATCCTTACTGGAGACTAAGTATAACTTACCTTTCTTTCTTATGTATAAAGTTGTCACAACAAAAAGAGTAATTTACATAACGGAAAGGGTAAGATTAATAAAATCATTTCATGAGACCCAGTAAGTGTCC
Organism: Piliocolobus tephrosceles; assembly: GCF_002776525.5. Classification (NCBI taxonomy): domain Eukaryota; kingdom Metazoa; phylum Chordata; class Mammalia; order Primates; family Cercopithecidae; genus Piliocolobus; species Piliocolobus tephrosceles. The sequence goes on from NC_045437.1 coordinate 159,764,019, forward strand.
TAGTGACTCACCGTCACCATAATAGCTTTGATAAAAGAGTAAAGAACAATTTGGGTTTCAAGTCTGCACAGTTCTCTTTTAAAATGGTTTAAATTGAGTTTTTAAGTTTTTCTCTCTGAACAGATAAAATAAAATAAATGAATTATTCTTAATTCTATAAAGCAGATATAAGGTTCTAAGGCAAAAACTACTGAGATTTGAGGAATAAAGTTAATTAGTACAATAAATGAGCTAAATAACTATATTTCATAAAGAAGCAAGCTAAACACTCCAAATCTCACTAGGCTTTGAATTTGTTTTCATGGCTCTGTTTTCACTACTATTGCTCCTAATACTAATGGACATTTAAATTTATTTTACATACTGTTTACAGAATTGTTTAAAACAGATCACTATAATCAAAGTATTCACATGAATACTATGTCCTATTCTTTATATATTGTATGGCTAATCTCAGTGGCATATTCATTGAGAAAATATTTCACAAAAAGGCAAATGACTCAGAATCATATTTCATATATGATTTATAGGGCCATTAGCCATTTACAAGGAAAAAATAAATTTAGATCCATACCTACCTCATATCTTATACTAAATACAGTAAATACATATACATATATACCTGTATATACGTTCAGATGTATGTGTGCACATAGATATGTGCATGCATCTCAAATATATAAAAGATCTAAATCCTACTCGGACCCTTTCCTATAAAAAAAAATACTATTAAAGAATGGGAAAAAATGTAGGTAAATATTTACCTTTTCTAAACATGGAGAAGTTCTTTAAGCAAAAACAAAACTATAAACAAGAAAATAAAGGACAGGATAATGGATTTTAATAGTACATTAACATTAAAAGCTTCCCATATCAAAAGCAACAAAGATAAAATTAAAAGACAAATTAGGAGAGTGATTTTGCAACAATGATGTCATGTCAAGAGTTATCCCTAATATATCATTATAAATCATTATTATATCATTGCTCTCCTTTAAGCCTCATTACTAATTCCAATCCATTTTACCTATCTCTTGAATCTTGCTTCTCTTCTTCATATCTTCTGGGCAACCACCCTGGTCCAAAATTCCAAGAACTTTGTCTGCAATAGGTACCTGTCTGCCTACATCTCATCTGGCCAGTCTCCAATCAGTTCTCCATGATGCAACATGAGGCATCTTTCCAAGACGGGATGTAATCATATGACTCTCCCTTCTGTCAATGCCATCCACTGACCATGGAATAGATGACTGTAGAATAAAGGACTCTTATGGTCTGGTCCTTCTGGGCCTTGCATTCCTCTCCAGCTTTCTCTGCTACCTTTCACCCTCTATACTCCACCAATACTGGATCCTTTCCCTCCTAGTGCCTTTGCATATGCCTTTTTTTCTACTTGGAGTGTTCTCGCATCTGTCAATAGCATTTCTTTTCCTATTTAACTCTTACTCAGCTACCTCATGGACACTTACTCTGACTAAATCAGGATTGGTATATGTCTCCTAGTACTAGGTGCCATTTCTTCCTCACTATTTAATCCAATTATAATTTTACATTTGTTTATTGATCTAGATACATCTGGCTTCTTAACAAATTTGGGAATTTTCTGAAGGATAGGACTGTGTCTTTTTTTCTCCATTCTATCTCCAGTGCCTGACATCCTGTAAATGGTGCAGGGCAGAGCTGTCTGGGAAGAGAGATTCAATGTACATCACATGCCTAGGAGTGGATTCTAGATGTTCAGAAAGGATGGAGTCTTATGGATCCAACCAGAATAAATCCGGTCTTTATGTTCCTGCTTTAAAGCCATCTCAATACAGTGATATATTGAAAGAGGGGGAAATTGAATAAAACATATATATACTAAAACAAAGAGACAAATAGAGTTTCATCGTCCTGATATCTAAATTGTCTACCTTGTACAACTGTTTTCCTTCCTGATATATAGACTTCTTACTTCTACAATGTTGCAGACTCCTCCTTTCCTCCTCTTCTGGTGTCCTAGTCAATCAATTTTATTTCTTTTTTACAACTGCTCCCTAATTATCCTGTTGTTTCTTCTCCTCTTATTACCTGGACACTGACTCACGTTTGAATCATTGCAAGTGTCTCTAATATACGGCATTGGTATTAATCCTCAAGGAAGATATAGATCAAATGAAATATAAATAGTGAGTTTTTAACATTCTAAATCAGAGAGAGGCCCAGGAAAAACCAGAAGGGCATATTAACAGGGGTCTGGAGCCCATTTTTCTCCTCCCTTCAATCACGACAGTTCTGCTTTAAAGCTGTTATATATTAGGTTTCCAAGTAGTCATTCACTTGAAGAGAAAGTTCTGTCAAATGGGAAAAATCGCTGTTAACAATCACCTCAGTTTCATCTTCTTGCACAGCTCTGTTCATTTGAACGCTACCCATTCCTTAAACCTTGTTAGATGCCTATCATAGAGATGCATCCTCTGTCAACTGCAGGACACCCTGACTCTTCTTTGCAAGGTATCACAGAGCTTACTATATCGCATAGTTTGGTGTTTACTATAATGCTTTACTTTCTAATTTATTCCTCTATCGATTAGAGATTTGTATGTTAGTTAGCTAGCTTAGTTATTATTTTCAATCCTACCCCATCCACAGTTAAACTGTTAAGTTTATTTTGACAAAGGTAATAATAGATTTTTCATTTCACTCACTATGATTAGTGTTGAGATAATTCAGTATGGCAAAATGTAATAAATGATCATACTTTTAATGAGGAAGAAAAAATAGGTTTTCTCAAGAAAAATAGATTTTTTTTCCTCAGAGAATAATTTAGAACAAATGGGAGCAACTCTTTGAAACCTCAAGTTAAGAAAGGTCCATAAGTTGAAGGGGAAGTGTCATTATTAGTCGGGAGTGAATTCCATGGGTGCGGCATGTGTCATTTGTGTAAAGAAATGAAATGTGAAGGCACCCTCGTTCTGCTTAAATGTCTTCTTTGTCAAAGCAAACAATTACTGTATATACGTCTATTAAGTTCCCTAAAAAGAAGGAACATTAACCAAGAATAAAATGTGCTTTATTCTTGGTTAATAAAATAGCATTATTTTATTCTTATTTTAATCAATATTGTGTTGATTAAATAAAATCAACACATAGTTAAATAAAACTATGTATCTCACTAATAGTTTTATTCTACTCTTCTCACATTTAACTCTTTTTTTAAGAATGACAACTTAGACATTACTTTTGTTCCCCACATGTCTGCTTTCCATGTAATCTCTCCTTAAACTTTATTTATTTTCTTCATGGGTGGGGTAGGGCTGGGCATCATGAAATGCATGATGAGTGAATTAAATCATTCACATCCCAGAGTGCTGATTTGCACAAGTTGCACTGATTGAAAAATTGCTTGTTTGGTAACAAATAAACTTGGAGGTAATTGCAATTACATAGAGAAAGCACAATATTGCTGCATTCACATCACCTGAGTTTAGATCTGAGCTTGATTGCAGCTATGTAATTTATTCCATCTACATTGTGCCAGCCACAGTACAATTGGTATGTGATCTTTCTACCATCCTTCAGGATTTACTTCTTAGGGTGTCCTTCCTCATAGTTCTGCTCCAATGCTTCTACTTGGAGAGGGCAAAATGAGAAATAACATTAAAAAAATATATATGAGACAGGTGTGGTAGCAGGCTCTGTAGTCCTAGCTACACAGGAGACTGAGGCGGGAGAATCTCTTAAGCCCAGAAGTTCCAGGCTGGAGTGAGCTATGATCATCTCACTGTACTCTATCCTGGATGACAGAGCAAGACCCTGTTTCTTAAATAAGTCACTAAATAAATATAGGAATCTAGAGAGTTTGTTGTATGGCTTTACAGAAAGGAATATTAGGAAGCAGCTGAATTCATAAGGAAGGTCATTGTACTAAGAGTCCATTGGCCAGCTTTGTGATAGTAGGCAAAGCACATTATTTGTCTATGTCAATCTTCTCATTTTTTTTAAATGGGGAGAAAAATCATTGCTTTTTCAAAAGTACAATGTTTGTATGAAGGTCAAAAAAGGACAGTTATGTGAAAACATCAAAATATATTTATATATAATACATTATTTAAATGTGCAGTAGACACAAATGGATCTCTGGTTAAATGTACATTTTTAAAATAAATGTCCCAACAAATCGAGGAATGACTTTTTTACATCACACAAATGTCAACAGGTAAATGGTCTACTGAGGGGTAAAATTAATTGACCAAACAATTAAATTAAAAAGTTCTTCCTAGTATAAATAGAAATGATATACAAGGATAGTCTTAACTTTTCCTTTCTTTTCTTTTTCTTCTTTTGAGACAGGGTCTCACTCTGGTTGCCCAGGCTGGAGTGAAATGGTGCAATCTCACTGCGGTCTCGAACTCTCAGGCGCAAGTGACTCTCCCACCTCACCCTCCCTAGTAGCTTGAATTACAGGTGTACACCACATCTGGCTAATTGTCTGTATTTTCAGTAGAGACAGGGTTTCACTATGCTTCCCAGGCTAGTCTTGAACTCTTGGACTCAAGCAGTCCACCAATCTCGGCCTCCCAGAGTGTTGGGATTACAGGTGTGAGCCACTGTGCCTAGCCAGTTTTACATTTTCAACTATTTTTGAAGTTAAGAAGTCAAACATTAAAGTGTTGATAAGATGGAATAAACATTCTTTATTATAACAAGTTTATAATGGTTGTATGACTGACTGATACACCTTGTAAAATAGCTATTCTAACATAAGAGCAAACTCTGAATAAATTGCAAAACGTAACCACAATCCTGAAGGAGAATATAATTCTTTAAAGTTGATGTCTACATTAATTAAATAAAATCCCTTTTTAAATAGAATGCAATTCCAGAAAGTATATTAACTTTTAAAACTTTAGAATTTGATAGGCTTTTCCTAAAACTTATATAGTGTTTGCACAAAACTGGTAAAAAAAAAAAAAAAAAAAAATCTTGAAAAGAAGGCCATCCAATTTATTTGAGTAATGTAAGGGTGTGGTAATAGTACTAGGATAGACAAACAGATCAGTAGAATAGAATGAACAATCCAGAAAGAGTACTACACATTCCAGAAGTTTAATAAATTAAAAGGTAACATTTCTAATAAGTGGTCAAAGGATAAATCATTCAACAAGTACTATTAAAATAATTACCTATAGGCCGGTCGTGGTAGCTCACGCCTGTAATAGTAGCACTTTGGGAAGCCGAGGTGAGTGGATCACAAGGTCAGGAAATCAAGACCATCCTGGCTAACATGGTGAAACCCCATCTCAACTAAAAATAGAAAAAATTAGCCGGGTGTAGTGGCGGGTGCTTGTAGTCCCAGCTACTCCGGAGGCTGAGGCAGGAGAATGACGTGAACCCGGGAAGCGGAGCTTGCAGTGAGCCGAGATGGTACCACTGTACTCCAGTCTGAGTGACAGAGCTAGACTCCGTCTTACAAAAAGAAAAAAAAAAAATTACCTATAATTTAGGAAAAATATATTAGCTTCCTAATCTGGAACATACTACAAATATGAATTTTAGATCATTAAAAATTTATAAGTAAAAACACAAAACTAAAAAAAAAAATTAGGGGAAAATTACTTTTCTCTCTTTCTAAGATGAAACACTGTAGAGTCTACTTTGAAAGACAGAACATATTCCCATAGAGGAAAAGAGTGCACATATTGTGGAGTATACACAGCATGTCCTCAAACGGACCCCGAGAATTTTCTCTCTCTGCCACACTGGAACTTTCTTTTCACAGGAAAGGGATTGGTCTAATAGGTTTTACTCTTTAGTCTTTTAATTCAAGTGGACCAAAGTCACTGAGCATATTTGCCTGAAGGAATACCGAAAACTTTTTGCTTAGGCTTTTTAATATTGTCTTCCTAAATAGATTAGTGATAATCGTGTCTGTATTTATTCCAAATGAAGCCTATTTATAAAGTCCTTCTCTGGTATCAGAACTACCTGGGTTTGGATCCTGTTCTATCTAGGGAAATCTTGAACAAATCACTTAACAACTTAATATTTTTGTGTCCTGGTTTTCTCATCAGTAAAATGTGGGAAATATTATGGTTATCATGAAGATAAAATTAATACATACAAAGTGTTTTGAATAATGTCTGGCATGTAGTAATGACTCAATAAACATAAGCATTTCCCAAGAATAGAAGTAGTCCTGTAGATGAATTTCACTGAGAGCCCTTAACCTATGCCCCTTGGAGAGTAATAGAAATGATCAGTACTTCACATCACTTTCTGGAGCTGTTTCCTGGCATTCCCTCCAAAGGATTATCTGTAGTTGCGGTGAAACCCCTTTACTGGTCACACATCCCTCATCCTCCACTGAACCCTCATTTGGCAAGTGAGTGACACCACCTAAATTAGAACTGACCTAAACCTAGAGTTCGGCAAAGAGTTAAAAGCAGCATAGGTCCCTTTTGGCTAATGTTAGGACATTGCATTTAATTGGGGAGAAAGACTCTTCCCCTCTGTGAGAATAAAAGAATCAAAACTCTTTGGTACTGAGGCAGAAAGCATCTCCAAATGCCGAGGACACCAGGAAAGCACAAAGTAGGTGCTCAGTAAACTGTTTAGTGGATTTCAAAGGAAATAATGAAGTAATGGGCAAAGGGATGGATTTCCAAAGGGAAGGAGATAGGTCTCTGAGAAAGAAATGAGGTCCAAAGCATCAGAAAATGAATGGGCCTTTGATAGGAGAAAGGGCCATCCCATGTTATAGTAAGGAGGGTTGAAAAGATAGTGGGCAAGGAGGAAAGCAGGACTGAGGATTTGGTAGTGAGGAGATGAGAGGCCTCCTATGTTATGACTTCTAAGTGAGGCAAGTATTGGGAGTCAGATGGACAAGGAACTTGCTTGTTCTCAATTTAACTCTGCTTGGTTGAAATGAGTAAATCTGTGGTTCCAATTTACATAATCTTTCTATGAATAAAAATAGAATGCAAATACTCAATCTGCTCCAGATTTAGATCCAAACTGGAATGTAAAGTTTGACAGAAATCATCTTCTAAGATGGAATAATCTTTAAATCGTGTTAACAGTCTCAAAACAGAGGATCTCCAGTAACATATGCCTTCTTTTCCTGTAACCTGGGTGACACCTTCAAACTCCATTCAAACCACTGTGTTGTCTTTGATCTTCTCTGAAAGAAAAATGCTACGATTAGGGATTTTTAGTTAGGAACATTCTTCATCACATGAGGTATGCACTTCTACCAAGAAGCTGTTCCATGGTAAGTACTGTCAGTAACTGATTGCCTTGGATGCATTTCTTGGCTAATTTATGGTGATCACTGACACCCATCCTTGCTCTTGACCTTTAAATTATAACCTATATCCTAATCTCACCACTCATACCCCTAGTCATGTGTACCTAAGATAAGAATAATTGACATATGCTAACTTGCTTGTTTAAAGTTATTAGACTTAATTTGCATTTTACAGAGAAAATGCAGCTACTAGATATTGCATTCAAGCTTTTACCTCACTTATTTATGCAGCCTCAATTGGAAAAATGAAAAATGGAAAGAAGAGGCAATACAATAAGTAAAAGAAAAGTGCTTAAAAATAAATTTAAAGTGGTTTCAAGTACTACATGAAACATGCTTTTAAAAATCTTAATGTAGAATTGCAGCTGGGTGCAGTGGCTCAAGCCTGTAATCCCAGCGCTTTGGGAAGCTAAAATAGGCAGATCCCTTGAGCCCAAGATTTTGAGACCAGCCTGAGCAACATGGTGAAGCCCTGTCTCTACATAAAATGGAAAAAATAGCAGAGTGTGGTGGTGCACACCTGTAGTCCCGGCTAGTTGGGAGGCTGGGGTGGGAGGATCACCTGAGCCCTGGGAGGTCCAGGCTACAGTGAACCATGATTGTGCCACCGCACTCCAGCCTGGGAAACAGAGTAGACCCTGTCTCAAAAAAAAAAAAAAAAAGAAAGAAAGAAAGAAAAGGATAAATCTTAACACAGAATTAAGGAATAAATGTTTTTTAGTAGACCAAAATTGTGCTTGGTGCTGTGGCTCACGCCTGTAATCCTAGCACTTTGGGAGGCTGAGGCAGGCAGATCGCTTGCACTCAGCAGTTTGAGACAGACTGGGCAATACGGTGAAATTCCATCTCTACAAAAGATAGAAAAATTAGCAGGACGTGGTAGCACATGCCTGCAGTTCCGGCTACTTGGGAGGCTGAGGTGAAAATAACGCCTGAGCCCTAGGAGGTTGAGGCTGCAGTGAGCTGTGATCATAGCAATGCACTCCAGCCTGGCCAACAGATGGAGATCCTGTCTCTAAAATAAATAAATAAACAAATAAAAAATAATGGTAATTCCTTTAATGACAACTGTCTTTTTGTCTGTTCATACTTAAGTAATGCTTTTCAGAAACTTGCTGCAAAAACTCTGGGATAAGCTTTCAGCTCACCTATACTTTCCTTTATAAAAGGTCACCACTTAGAAAATTCATTCCCCCTTGTTTAATGGCTGCTCCTGACTTAGAATCAAAGACTGTCCAGAGCACAATGTTGAGCACTTTAAAACACATCTTGTCTAGACCCACATTTGATGTTAAATGCATTTTATTTGATCTCTTTGAACTGGGAAATTGACATTAAGTATTTGCCGGGTACCGCTTGTTGGCTAGGAAGTACTCTAGGAAACTTAATATAGGGTATAGCTAGATGTTACTTGCTTCTTTAAAAACAGGATAGAGCAACTCTGCCATTGTTCTTTCAGAGCAGTGCAATGGTAGAGTTGAAATTCAAACTCTGGCATGTCTGGCTTCAAAGGCGTGCTCCTGCCACTCACCACACCAGCCAGACAACTTTGATTGTCAGAGGTGTTTGTGAACCAGAGTGACTCCATCTTGAATAGGGGCTGGGTAAAATAAGGCTAAGACCTGCTGAACTGCATTCCCAGTAAGTTAGCTATTCTAAGTCACAGGATGAGATAGGAGATCAGCACAAGATACAGGTATAAAGACCTTGCTGATAAAACAGGTTGCAGTAAAGAAGCTGGACAAAAACCCATCAAAACCAAGATGGCAACAAGAGTGACCTCTGGTCGTCTCCACAGCTTTTTATCTGAAATTATAATGCAATAGCATGCTAAAAGACACTCCCATCAGTGCCATGCCACTTTATAGATGTCATGGCAGCATCCAGAAGTTACCATATATGGTCTACAAAGGGGAGAAATCCTCAGTTCTGGGAATTTCCCACCCCTTTCTATGAAAACTCATGAATAATCCACCCCTTGTTTAGCATATAGTCAAGAAATAACCATAAAAATGGGCAACCAGTGGCGCATGCCACTGTTCAGCCTATGGAGCAGCCATTCTTTTATTCCTTTACTTTTTAAATAAACTTGCCTTCACTTTACCCTATGGATTCACCTCAAATTCTTTCTTGCACGAAATCCAAGAACCCTCTCTTGGGGTCTGGATCGGGACCCCTTTCAGGTAACATGATGATTGGGATTCAGTACCTCTCTGTTCAGTTGACTTCTTTTGTAGACAGATGTGACCCATAGAACATTTTTCTCTACTAAGCGAAAATCTTTGGTCCTTTAAATCTTAGCTACTGGTATTAATTCTAACATCTAACATTGCCAAACTCAGGTTTTATTCTTTCTTCCATATGACATGTCTTCATGTCATAGATAGCTTGGGTCACTTAGGTCTGCTGCTAGGCAGCCTAAATAGTTCCTATTAGCACCCTAGTCTCTCTCCTTTACATATGTTTCTACTGGATTGCAGTCCTATTAAGGTATAATAACCAAAAGTAAACACATAACAGCACTCCAGGTATGGCCTGAGTATCTGAGCACCAGATTTGGCTCATTGTTTTGGCCTTTTAGAAACACAGTAAATCATTATTCTCTTAATTAACATTTACTCTATTAACTTCACCGTTTTTAAAGCATGATGTGCTTGCTGTCTGTAACTTTACCTGAGTCACCGATAATAATGAGAGAGAGAAGTCAACTCTCCGTGGCTCTCTGGTCTAGGTTGATACTTAACCTCAACATGTGCACATTTGGGGACCACAAGTAAGTACAAATTCATCAACCTGTGTTTGGATCGAAGCCTCACCTCAAACCAGTCAAGTGTTTTAGAAAAGGAATTTAACCTCAGCTTCTTAATCTACAAATTAAGAATGACAGTATATCCTTACAGCTGCCATAACAATGATATGTGTAGATTCTAAGAGAGTCTTCGCACAGAATGGATACTCAATAAAAAGTGTTTCCTTGCTGTTAAAATAAAAAGTTTCCATGCTGTTGTCATAGAGATGGGTGTCAAAGAGCCTGATCCTATGGTTTCAGCCAGTAGCTGTCTGTAGGATGCAGCTTGCTTGCCCATAGTCAATCTAGTCCATGTAGTAATCAATTAAACCCTAGTAATTTGTTTATCTGCTGCTTAAGCAAATCTGTCTCTTTACTAATATTAAGCCCTCTTTGAGCACTGAGTGGAAGGGTGTAGATGCTCAGAGAGCATACATAATATGTTTAAACTCCCAGGATGGTGCCACAAATCCATCCTTGGCTGCCTTTGACTTGTTATATTCCTTCATTCAAATCACTCAGCCTTTGTCATTCCATTTTTCTGATCTGTAAAATGGTGATATTCACCCATCTCACAGGTATGCTGTGAAGAAATTCTAATTAATAGTTGACGAAACACTTTGAAAATGCAAATTGCTATTTAAATACTAAATGTGTGTATTCAACAGATGACAAGTGTACCTTGGCATTAAGGTAGCTTAGATGATGAAATGCCTTGCACAAAATGGGGGAAACCAAATAAACAGCCCGACACCTGCTCAAAATCCATACTCCTCTCTCATTCTATTTTGAAGCAACAAAATTTTTATGGATTTTGTGACTGCAAGTTAGAAATAAGCAGTAAGCTGATCGTGTCTCTTTAAAAGGTGGAGGATATACTTTAAGTGATTGTCAGAAAGAGAAGTAACTAAATTGTTCAGGGGAAAAAATTACTCCAGATAGTATATGCTATGATAAGAAATCTGACAGTTCTTTTCTGTAAAAACTCAATATTACTAATAAAGGTAAGATCATACCATAAGATCTATTGATTTGGATTAGCAGATACAGCTGCTCTCAAACGCTAAACTGTCAGGTTAAGAAAATGTTTTGAGATTGCAAAATAGATTAGAAATGTATAATGATTAAAAAACAAGACTATACAAGCCATCCTACCCTTCTACTGAGGCAGCTCTTACTAGAGCTGAACAGCTGCTTAATAGAATCTCACTAATGTATGCCACTCCAGGAACTATGCAGTGGCCTTCTTCAGCTTCTGAAAAAGAAGCTGCTAAATATTCCTCAATATGACTTTTTACCAATTCGTCCAGCTTAGGATCCCTCCCTTGCTTTGAGGATATAAAGAACATAATGCCTAAACCATCTGGAAACATTTTATTTGAGTTGTCATTTTACCCCACAAGGAGCCTGTGGCAGGATTTGCATCTTCAAGGCTTTTCAATTTTAAACAGTTAATCATCTTAGAGGATAGGGATATGCAAAGCTGGCAGTATTTCTTGGGAGACTTGATAGAAACTCAGTAAAGGAAAAGAAACGTTTCCAGTTTGAAGTGGAAGGTTGCATTAAACATGAAATAAACACTCCATTCCTGTGCTGCCAGACTCTAAAAATAGGGCCTTGAACAGATTTAAAGTACCATTCTATGCTTTCTCCAACAAAGCCACTAGCACTATTAGCCTGATTACTGCACAAAAAGAGGGCCAGATGGCTTGCCCTTGAACTGAAATCAAAGGGCCTTCTTTTATGTGCACATATTTTTTCCCCAAATGGGGCTTCCTAAATATGTAAAGGTCCCACGTTTACTATAAAGAAAATCTGCTGGCCCATTTCAAGCTATCTATCCAGAATCCAGCACTCAGTTTTCTTGGCATGCTGAAGAATTAAAACCAAAGTTAACTCTAGGAAATGCCTCCTACAGACCTCATCTTCAGATTACAATATGTCCCAGGGAGTAGCAGTCTACCACTTAACCAATACCAAGTTCTCTACTGTAGAATCAAACCTGTTGGAGTTGCTGTTCGAGGTGTCCATACGGGCATCATCATAGAGTGTGTTAGAAATGAAGACTCTCGGGCCCCACCCCAAACCTAGTGAATCAGAAGCTGTAGTTTAACAAAATCCCCAGATGATCTGGATGCAAGTTAAAGTTTTAGTCACACAGGGTTTGCCAGTCTCTATCTAACACTCTACATTCCTAGGAAGATCTTTAACTCCCTTAGTAGTTATATTGTAGTTATCTCATACTCCTAACAATAACATTAATTTCTCCTCTTACAATACAATATTGAATAGAAAAGAATTTCATCTGAGATTCACACAGCAACAAAATATAAGCACCTCCATGTCAAAGTTAATTAACATATTACTATTAATGAATATCCACTATGTGCTACATAACCACCAGAATTGAAGAAGACACACTCTCAGCCCAACAATTTAATAATGTCTAGACACATATGAATAATTGCAAATGAATAATCACAGCGCTGGATGGATAGACACAGAAAACGTGGCATTTAAGAAGGCATTGAGTCTTTCTGAATGGGAGAAAATAAGATCATGGGATGGTTCACTGAGATAGTTTAAGATAATACTGGATTAGCTATGACAATGTTTTGTCTCCTCCATTCCAAGGCATGTGAAATTTAAATCAGCAAGTGGGACACACACATTCTAATACTCCAGAGGCCGGGGCAAAAAGTTGAAGGAGATTAAGTGAAAAGTTATTTGTCTTATGTGAAAGGAAGAGCTATTCCTTAAATTCTTGTCTTTTGGGACTGATGTTAGCATATCTTGCGATTTTTAAAAACAGCCAGGGCCAGCCATGGTGGCTCACCACCTGTAATCCCAGCACTTTGGGAGGCTGAGGTGGGTGGATCACCTGAGGTCAGGAGTACAAGACCAGCCTGACAAATATGGTGAAACCCTGTCTCTACTAAAAGTACGAAAATTAGCTGGGTGTGGTGGCGTGCACCTGTAGTCCCAGCTACTCGGGAGGCTGAGGCCAGAGAATCGCTTGAACCCAAGAGGTGGAGGTTGCAGTGAGCCAAGATCTTGTCACTGCACCCCACCCTGGGCAACAGCATAAGACTCTGTCTTAAACAAACAAACAACAGCCAGAAATCCAAATTGCTATGGTATGTGCAATTTCCTAATGTTTAAGTACTGACTACAAAAACAAACAAACAAACAAAAAAACGAAAAACAAAAACTAAATGAACAACGAACCAAGTAAATAAAACTAAGAGCTTGCCAAGAAGCAGTAGTTTGCAAACTCTAAACTCTAGGACCCAACAGAGGCTTGGCAGCAGTGCTCACAATGGGGGCTCCATGATGATCAAGACCAGCTGTGGCACTTGCAGAGGAGACGGCAAGAGGAAGCACAGTGTGATGCATGCTGAAGTAGAATCCTGCCTTCAAAGAGCTGTACATTAAAAAGGAACTATCTGTTGAGGCAATGAGAAAAGGTTTCCCAGATTGGAGATTATACGCTGAGATTTAAAGGATCAAAGGTGCAAAAAATGGGAAGAGAGATAATAGGAGAAGGTATTTATAAGCAAGTAAGAAAACTCGACTTGCAAAACTTAAAGGCTGAGAGAGAATGATGTTTTGAGAACACATCAGAGGTCAGAATGGCTAGGAGAAGGGCATACAAAGGCAACAAATTTATGTAGTTTTAAGCAGTTGGTGAATTATGTCCCATGTTTTTTTCTCAAGAATGGTAGTTTTCCAGGCTGGGGCAATAAAAATAGGAAACCTCTTTCATTTATCAATAGTTGCTTTCTAAAAAAATTGTATTTTAGAGTCTCACTCTGTTGCCCAGGTGCCCAGGCTGGAGTGCAGTGGTGTGATCACTGCTCACTGCCTCACTGCAACCTCTGCCTTCCAGACTCAAGCGATTCTCAAAGGTTTGGGATTCAGCCTCCCAAGTAGCCAGGACCACAGGTGTGCACCACCACACCCAGCTAATTTTTGTATTTTTAGTAGAGGCAAGGTTTCACCGCTTTGGCCAGGCTGGTCTCGAACTCCTGACTTCAAGTGATCTGCCCGCCTCAGCTTCCTCACGTGCTGGGATTGATTCCAGGTGTGAGCCGCTGCACCCAGCCTATCAGTAGTTGCTTTTATGTAACATGCCATTGATTTGACTGGGGCTATAGAGATGATGTACACGGAAGTAATAATTTTATAAAACTAGTGCTGCTCACCAACATGGCACAAGTATACATATGTAACAAACCTGCACGTTATGCACATGTACCCTAGAACTTAAAGTATAATAAAAATAAAACAAAACAAAACAAAACAAAAAAACTAGTGCTGCTTAGGCTAGTAAATGGTTTGTAATAATTTCTTCAGTTTTCAAAAATTACCAAAAACTGAAAGAAGGCCATTTTACAGATGTTCCAAGGGCATTAAATATCAGTCAAGCTTACTTCATATTTCCTTGCAAAACAGCTTTTAACAACAGCTGTGATTCTGTTATCTGTTGCTTTTAAAGGAAACTTGTGTCTATTGCTGTATGTATAGTTTTAATTATAGGTATTCCATATGTGAATTTTAATTATTTATTTACCCCCAATTTTAGCAAGAGAGCACTGATTAGAAGCTTAAATAACTCTTGCCCTCTTACTCACCCTCACAAAACTGATAGGAAAAGTTTTAAATGCTCTGTGGTGAAGGCAAAAAGTCAACACAAAAATATCTACAAAAATTACAGGAAGAAGAGAAATTATGAAAGTTAGTAGCGAATCAAAACATGTGAAGCATATTTTATTTAATTTTTCAATATGTGTTTTGGAAATCATTAATATAGTCAGTCTGCAGCTGTTTCTTACTGAATACAGAGTGTTAGAACGGGAAGACCACAGCTTTTACGGAAAGTCAACAATTTTGGTTATGGTCACAAGGTTTGCAAATTACTTTGGCTTCAAATATTTTGCTATTATTTTTTCCTTATAATAAATATTAGACGTTAAAGCTGGAACAGTGGTTTTTAAACTTTGTGAAGATGCAGCTGGGGTGCTTGTCAAAAATGCAGATTTTCAGACATTTTCTTAAGAGTCCAATTCTGATTTTTAAAATGTGTCTCCAGTGATTCTGATGCAGGTGTCTCCGAATTAAATTTTGAATAATGGTGGGCACCTAGTGCCTGGCACAGATATGTTCTGAAAGAAATTAAAAACTTCTGAGATGTATCTACAATGACAATGTTGATTAACGCAAGCATTGTGAGGGGATGAATTTTGCTTGTTTTGTTCACAGCTAATAGGGTTAGGCTCTGTTTTCCCACCCAAATCTCATCTGGAATTGTAACCTCATAATCCCCATGTATCGTGGGAGGGACACAGTGGGAGGTGACTGAATCATGGAGGCGGTTACCCCCATGCTGTTCTCATCATACTGAGTGAGTTCTCATAAGATTTGATGATTGTATAAGGGGCTTTCTCTGTTTGCTTGGCACTTCTCCTTCCTGCCACCATGTGAAGGAGGACGTGTTTGCTTCCCCTTCTTCCATGATTGTAAGTTTCCTGAGGCTTACTCAGCCGTGCTGAACTGCAAGTCAGTTAAGCCTCTTTTCTTTATAAATTACTCAGGCTTGGGTATATCTTCATAGCAGCATGAGAACAGGCTAATACAACAGCCACGTTCCCAGCACTGAGATTAGCACCTGGCACAGAGTCAATAACTATTTGTTGAATGGATGTGTGAAAGAATGATTTAACATGTCAGTACTTGCTTTCTGAAGTTCATGCCCTTCACTGGATCTTCTATCCCACACTAACAATCAGAAGGCAAATGACTTTTGTCAAGCATGCTCCAATTTGCTCACCAAAAGTGGCATTTTGGGGCTCATAATAATGACATTTGGCAAAGTTACCAGTATTGAAAGTGTAATTTTTGAGTTTTATTTTCTGACCTACAAAACTTAAAAGTGTATCTGTAAGGAGCTGCAGTACCTCAGTGGATCACAACAAATCAGCATCCACATTCCAAATGTATAACCTATCACAGAAATATGACACCCATATTCCCCACAAAATATCCATGTGGTTCTTAATGATGCTGAACTACAGAGTTCCTTTTTTTTTTTTTTCAGACCCTATGAGCTTGTACAATGTTCCTGCATTAGTTGTCATGCTCTAAAACAAACTTGGTGTGATGTTTCAACTAGATCTAAAGGTAATGGACAGGCAGATCCACACAAACACATGATTTCTTTTAAGAAATATTGTATTATTTCTCTAGGGCACATAAAAATATTTTATGAAATCATAAAGTCACATAAAACTCATAGGAAGAAGCAAATATAACTGCAAGTTTTATTCCTTCATAGAGATTCTGAAAAGAAGGAAAATACATGGTATTAACCATTGGAGCAGATCCTGTACTATTTTGAATGTGTCCTTCATTAGCAAGGACATCACGGCGATAATGTCCTTAGTAATTCATCCTGTAAGTTAGCACACTTAACATAAAAGTTTACAGTACTTTAGCACCATGATGGAAAGTAATCCTTTTGAGACTGCTTCAGGCCTAAATATCATATAATCATAAAATTTTAATCAATAATATATATTCAGATGTGTTCATGTTGTTATTAATTAATACTGGTTGGTTGAACACAGCTCTACTTATCAATATTTTAAATGATTTCTCCAGTACAATAGTATTTCTATTTACATTTTTTCATTTTAAAGTAATAAATACTTTGACCTCACAAAAGTAGTCTGTTGGACTTTTTATTTATTTTATAAATTAATTAAACAAAATTTGTGTGCGGCTAGATATTACTTGTTCATTACAATTTATAATTTTTACTGCCATTTTAGTGTCCTAAAAGATATGACCTGTTGAATTTCTGCTTTCATAAAATTAATGATATTGTTAGGCCTAAAACTTTGCTATTTATTTTTCCCCCTCTGTTGTTGGAATACAGTGTGTATTTTCTGTTTACTGCTGAAAAATTCTATCCATTTGTCTCTCTTGCTTGTAGTCAAACTTTCTAATAAAGTTATTTTTCATTCTTTGTGAAAAAAAGTAATAAATACTTTACAAAACTTGGAAAATATTTTAAAAGTTGTCAAATACACCCCTGATCTAAAATCACATGAGAGCCATCATTTTTATATACTTACTTTCAGTCTTTTTGTATGTATTTGTACATAGTTGTGATCATAAGACATATGAAATTTCTTAGTCTACTTTTAAAACTAGCTATTTCAAATAGTCTATAAACATCATTTTAATGGCTGAATAAAATTTTCAAGCATAATTCATATTTTAAAAATTACTATAATTTTACATTTCATTAAAGAAACTTGTATACAGATACTGGTGTTTTTAACCAATAAATGCACAGTGGCAAATCTGTCCAATTCTGAGAAAGGTAGCTGACCCTTGTTATACCAGAATTTTAGTCAGTAATGAAATTCTCACTCTTTAGATACTCAGTCTCATTTAATATAATAATCTCTCATAATGGGTTGCCACCATATGTTGATATAGTTTGGATGTTTGTCCCTGCCCAAATCTCATGTTGAATTTTAATCCCCAATGCTGGAGGTGGGGCCTAGTGGCAGGTGTTTGGATCATGGAGGCAGACCCCTTACAACTTGGTGCTGTATTTGTGACAGTGAGCTCTTGCTCTGAGTTCACACAAGATCTGGTCTTTTAAAAGTGTGTGGCAACTCCCCTCCTCCCACTCTCTCTTGCTCCTACTTTGCCTTCTGCCATAATTGTAAATTTACAGAGGCCTCCCCAGAAGCAGATGTTGGTACTGTGCTTCCTGTGCAACCTGCAGAACCATGAGCCAATTAAATTTTTTTCTCTATAAATTATCCAGTTGCAGCTATTTCTTTATAGCAATGCAAGAACAGCCTAATATAGAAAATTGGTACCAAGGAGTGGGATCTTGCCATAAAGATACCTGAAAATGTGGAAGCAACTTTGGAATTGGGTAACGGACACATCAATAAATGGTGCTGGGATAACTGGCTAGCCATATGAGGAAGATAGAAACTGGACCACTTCCTTACAACATATACACAAATCAACTCAAGATGGATTAAAGACTTAAATGTAAAACACAAAACTATTAAAACCCTGGAAGGTAACCTAGGCAACACCATTCTGGACATATGAACAGGCAAAGATTTCATAATGAAGATGCCAAAAGCAATGGCAACCAAAGCAAGATTGATAAATGGGATACAATTTAAACTAAAAACTCCACACAGCAAAGGAAACTACAAACAGAGTTACCAGACAACCTAGAGAATAGGAGATAATTTTTTTCAATTTATGCATCTGACAAAGTTCTAATATCCAGCATCTATAAGGAACTTAAACAAATTTACAATAAAAAAAAGAAACAACCCCATTAAAAAGTGGGCAAAGAACATGAACAAACACTTTTCAAAAGAAGACATACATATAACCAATAAGCATATAAAAAAGCTCAACAGCATCACGGATCATTAGAGAAATGCAAATCAAAACCCCAGTGAAATACCATCTCACACCAGTCAGAATGGCTATTAATAAAATACCAAAAAATGAGAGGTACTGGCCAGGTTGAGGAGAAAAAGAAACATTTATACACTATTGGTGGGAGTGTAAATTAGTTTTAACCATTGTGGAAAACAGTGTGGTGATTCATCAGAGAGACCTGAAAGCAGAGCTACCATTCTACCCAGCAATCCCATTACTGAGTATATACCCAAATGAATACAAATCATTCTATCATAAAGACACATGCATGTGTTCATTGCAGCACTATTCACAATGCTAAAGACATGGAATCAACCTAAGTTCCCATAAATGATAGACTGATAAAGAAAATATGGTACATATACACAATGGAATACTACGCAGCCATAAAAAGAATGGGATCATGTACCTTACAGGAACATGAATGGAGATGGAGACCACTATCCTTAGCAAAATAATGCAGGAACAGAAAACCAAATAACACATGTTCTCACTTATAAGTGGGAGCAAGATGATGAGAACACATGTACATATAGAGGAAAACAACAAAAACGGGGAACAGTGATGAGAACACATGTACACACAGAGGGAAACAGCACCCTCCAGGAGGATGAAGGGTGGGAGGAGGGAGGAGATTAGGAAAAATAACTATGGTTGCTGAGGTTAATACTTGGGTAACAAAATAATCTGTACAACAACCCCCCATGACATGGGTTTACCT
Organism: Piliocolobus tephrosceles; assembly: GCF_002776525.5. Lineage (NCBI taxonomy): Eukaryota > Metazoa > Chordata > Mammalia > Primates > Cercopithecidae > Piliocolobus > Piliocolobus tephrosceles. Next base: position 159,783,306 of record NC_045437.1, read on the forward strand.
GTATAACAAACCTGCACATGCACCTCTAAACTTGAGGTTTAAAAAATTACTTGTCAACATAAAGGTAAAAATTGTAAAAAGCAAAAAATGAAATCAAATAAAAGGGTGTATTATCTTCCCCCTACTCGCTCTCATTCCGGCTTTTCCATGTGACATGCAAGCTCCCACTTTGCCTACTGCCAGATTGTAAGCTCCCTGAGGCCTCATTAAAAGCTGAGCAGATGCCCAGCACCACGCTTCCTCTATACCTACAGAATCCGGAGCCAATTAAATTTCTTTTCTTTATAAATTACCCAGTCATAAGTATTCCTTTACAGCAATGTAAGAATGGCCTAATACACATAGGCTGTTAAAATGCTTGATGTTACAGAAGTTGAAGACATCTTTAACTGGAAGTTCATAAAAGGAATGTCATTTTCTCGTAATGTTAAGGCAGGCATTTAATCTTTCGTTGACTCAATTTCTAATTTTTTATAAAAGGAAACAAACGTATTAACTAACATAAAGCAACGATGCAAATTAGCAGTGGTATTGACTACTTGGAATAAATAAAGCTCAGTTGATACAATCACAATTCACATATGCTTTAAAGACTTTGGCTCACAATTCTACATCTGTATCCATGAAGAATGATATCATGGCTGGCAGCCTTCACATCTAGATCATAGTCCAAGATCTGATATGGAACGATGCTATTTATACAAATGCTTTAACCTTTTAACTTCTTTGGATCTCAGATATATCATGTGGAAATAAGGTAAGCAGTACTGCCATGAGATAAAAACATATGAAGGCCTGGCACGGTGGCTCATGCCTGTAATCCCAACATTTTGGGAGGCTGAGGAAGGCAGATCACCTAAGGTCAGGAGTTCGTGACCAGCCAGGCCAATGTGGTGAAACCCCATCTTTACTAAAAATACAAAAAAATAGCTGGGCATGGTGGCAGGCACCTGTAATCCCAGCTACTGGGGAGGCTGAGGCAGGAGAGTCACTTGCACCCTGGAGGTGGAGGTTGCAGTGAGCCAAGATCCCACCATTGCACTCCAGCCTGGGCCACAAGAACGAAACTCTGTCTCAAAAAACAAAACAAAACAAAAAACAAATGAAAATGCTTGTTTTTTTTTAAATTAACACACTATAATTTTAGATATTCATGGGGTACAATTTAATGTTTCAATATGTACGTATAATGATGAAATTAGGGTATTTAGTATCCATTACCTTAATGATAATATAACTAAAATGCTTGTTTTTTTTTTATTAACACACTATAATAGTAGATATTCATGGGGTACAATTTAATGTTTCAATATGTACATATAATGATGAAATCAGGGTATGTAGTATCCATTACCTTAATGATAATATAATTAAAATGCTTGTTTTTGTTTTTTAAATTAACACACTATAATTGTAGATATCCATGGGGTACAATTTGATGTTTCAATATGTACGTATAATGAAATCAGGATATTTAGTATCCATTACCTTAATGATAAATGCATTTATCATTTCTTTGCGAAGAAAATATTTTAAAAAGCCTATCTTCTGTATTTCATAATATATAATATCTTACTGTTAACCATTTAGTGATGGTTAATTCTACTATACAATAGAATACAAGAACATATTTTTCCTATCTAATTGTAACTTCTGCCTATTAACCAGCCTCTCCCCCTTCCTCTCCCTTCCCTCTCCAGTCTCTGGTAATCCCTGATCTACTCTCTGGTATGTTTCATAACATCATTTTTTTTAAGTTTCCACATATGAGCGAGATCATGCAGTATTTGTCTTACTATATCTTGCTTATTTCACTCAACACAATATCCTCCTGATTCAACCATCACCTGGCAACATGAAGGATTTCATTCTTTTTTATGGCTAGATAATATTACATTGTGTGTGTGTGTGTGTGTATGTGTGTGTGTGCGCGCGCGCGTGTGTGTGTGTGTGTATATATATATATATATATCTCACATTTTCTTTAACCATTAATCTATTGTTGGACACAGGTTGATTGTATATCTTGACTATTACAAATAGTGCTACAATAAACATGGGAGTGTAGATGTATCTTCAACATACTGATTATATTTCCTTTGGATATATATTAAAGAGTGGGATTGCTGGGTCATATGATAGTTCTATTTTTAATTTTTTGAGGAATCTCCATACTGTTATCCATAATGGACATACTAATTTACAGTACCACCAACAGTGTTTAAATGTTGCCTTTTCTCCATATCTTTGCCAATACTTTTCTCTTGTCTTTTTAATGATAGCTATTCTAACTGGAATGAAATAGTATCTCATGGTGGTATTGATTTGCATTTCCTTGATGATTAGTGATGTTGAACATTTTTCTTTTCATGTATTCACTGGTCATTGGTATGTCTTCTTTTAGAAATATCTATTAATATCATTTGTCCATTTCCTTGATGGGGTAATTTAGTTTTTTCACTGTTGTTTAAATTCCTTATATATTCTGGATATTAACCCACTGTCAGATGTATAGTTTGCAAATATTTTTCTCCCATTCTCTACATTGTCTCCTTACTTTGTTGTTCCCTTTGCTGTGCAAAAGCTTTTTAGTTTGATGTAATCTCATTTGTCTGTTTTTGTTTTTACTGCCTGAATATTTGAGGTCTTGGTTTAAAAATTCTTGCCCAGGCCAATGCCATAAAGCATTTCCCCTTCTTGTAGTTTCATCATTTCAGGTTTTACATTTAAGTCTTTAATATTCTCCTTAAAGTCTAGAATTTGTGTTGATTTTGTGTATGGTGAGAGGTAGTGGTATAGCCTCATTCTTCTGCATGTGGATATCCAATTTTCCCAGTAACATTTATTGAAGATACTATCTCTTCCCCAACGTGTGTTCTTGGCACCTTTGTCAAAAATCAGTTAGACATAGCTGTATGAACTATGTTTGGGCGCTTTATTATGTTCCATTGGTTTATTTATCTGTTTTTATGCCAGTACCACAGTAGTTTTGATGTTATGGTTTGGATATGTGTCTCCACTCAAATCTCACATTCAATTGTAATCCCCAGTGTTGCAGATGGAGGCTGGTGGGAGGTGACTGGATTGTGTAAGTGGTTTCTCATGAATGGTTTAGCACCAGCCCCTTGGTGCTGTTCTGATGATAGTGAGTGAGTTGTCATAAGATGTTGTTTAAATGTGTGTAGCACTGCCCTTCCCTCTCTCTTCCTCCTGCACCAGCCATGTGAAGTGCCGGTTCCCCCTTTTCCTTCCATCATGATTGTAAGTTTCCTGAGGCCTCCCCAGAAGCCAAGCAAATGCCAGCATCATGCTTCTTTGTAATTGGCTTACAGCCTGCAGAACTGTGAGCCAATTAAACCTTTCTTCTTTATAAATCACCCTGTCTCAGATATTTCTTTAGAGCAATGAGAGAAGGGCCTAATACATTTGATTACTATATTACTGTATTACTATATTACTATATTACGGTACTGTATTTTGAAGTCAGGCAGTGTGATGACTCCAGCTTTGTTCTTTTTTTTCACGATTGCTTTGGCTATTTATTTGGTGTCTTTAGTTCCATAAAAAATTAAGATTTTTTTTCCATTTCTCTGCAGAGTTTCATTGGTATTTTGATAAGAATTATATTGAATCGGTAGTTTCCTTCAGGTAGTATGTACATTTTAACAATATTATTTCTTCCAACCTATGAACGTGGGGTTTCTTTCCACTTAATTGTGCCTTCTTCAATTTCTTTCATCAATGTTTCATAGTTTTTACTGTAGACATCTTTTATTTCATTGGTTAAATTTATTCCTAGATACCTGACTTTTATGCAGCTATTGTAAAAAAAATTTTTTTACTTGATAGTGTAATATTAGTGTTTAGAAATTCTACTGATTTTTGTGTGTTGATTTTGTATCCAGCAAATAACCATATATTTGTTGTTTAGTACCTTTTGGGGGGAGGGGGATAAGTACCAGGAAACTGGAGTCAGCCATCTTGCTCCACTTGGAGTTTTAGGAAGATTTTTCTGCATTCTAAAGTACTATTATTTATATCAAAAGTCATTACATGGTTTTTAATTGGTAAACATGGAAATACTTGTGAATATTTTCTGCTTGGAAAGATATATTTATAGAAGAAACACCTCTTAAACCCTTTAAGCATAGAAATCTAAGGCTACCCACAAATCATTACAATCAATCTCTAGACACCCTCAGATTGAACGACTTAATAAAAAGAAGACAGCATTGTAAAGCTGAAGTTTGCCACTCTGAAGTTTAATATTTACTTTTTCCTGAATATAAAGTAATACCTTCATATGCACTCAGTAAAAGTATACAATTGATTCAACTACTTTGGAAAATAGTTTGGAAGTACCCAATATAGCTGAATACATACATACATATATATATATATATATATATATATATATATATACACACACACACACACCCTATGGATATGATTTCTACTCCTTGGTATGTAAAATAAATATACATATGTTCACCAAAAGACACGTCCAACAATTTTCAAAGTAGTGATAGTATGCAATGGCCCCAATAGTAGCAATAACCCTGAATTAGAAATGGCCCAAATATCAACCAGTAGAATGAACGAATCAAGAGAATGAGCAAACCATTGCTCCATGCAACAACACAGATGACGGCAAACATAATTTTGAGTGAAAGAAGCCAGATACAAAATAGCACTTACTATGTAGATGCATGTATTTCAATTCAAATAGCATAGATTAATTTGGCCTGTCTTAGAACTCTGGTCCCTTAGTGGCTTTTAAAAATCCCTTTGTCTCATGGTCTGCTTCTTTTTCCTAGTAAATTCAATAGTATGTCTTGTAATCACAACCTACTCTGGAGGGTTATTGCCTTTCTATTTCAAATGATGAACTCAAACTACTTCTATTAGACAAGTTGTGATAATGATCAAACGAAAGAAAAAGTCTGGAGAGATAACTAGCTAGCTCTTTATGGGTAAGGCAATCAGTAGGCTTTTATCCACACACACAAAAAATTGTCTGTTGTAATTAAAGATTTATATTTTGGAATAGATATACTGAAATGCCAGCAATGCACTTTCATGAGAAGATAGCATTAACAATATCAATGTGTTAAATAAAGCCATAATATACTTCCATACTCTTATAGAAGAGAGAATGAAGAACGAGTAGCAGATACATTATTAATGTCTCTTTAGAGGTGGCTCTCTTTCCTCTGGCTCGCTCCTCCTTTTAACCATCTCCTGTGTTCTGATTAAGGGAAATCTTCAAGTTCACCCATACGGGATCCTGACTCTGCCCTATTTTCTGAGGCTTGGTCCTTTCAGTACCACTGAGCACTCACTAAGGCAGCTATTAAGGTGAAGACCATGGATTCTCTGATAATCACTGCATATGTACACTCTTGAGTTTCAAAGTACTCTATGAACACCCCCATCTCCTCAGTAGATACTGACTACTGAGTATCTACTAGTATGGTTATGTGAAAACCATATTATTGACCGGGCGCGGTGGCTCAAGCCTGGAATCCCAGTGCTTTGGGAGGCCGAGATGGGCGGATCACGAGGTCAGGAGATCGAGACCATCCTGGCTGACACGGTGAAACCCCGTCTCTACTAAAAAAATACAAAAAAACTAGCCGGGCGAAGTGGCGGGCGCCTGTAGTCCCAGCTACTTGGGAGGCTGAGGCAGGAGAATGGCGTGAACCCGGGAGGCGGAGCATGCAGTGAGCCGAGATCGCGCCACTGCACTCCAGCCTGGGCGACAGAGTGAGACTCCGTCTCAAAAAAAATAAATAAATAAAATAAAATAAAATAAAATAAAATAAAATAAAATAAAATAAAATAAAATAAAATAAAATAAAATAAAATAAAAAAGAAAACCATATTATTATAGAATTTTTTGGTGCCAATTTTAAATACAGTTTTTTTAAGACATTACATTTTCCAGTTACAATACAGTACTTATAAAGTGCAATGTTATGTACCTCCCCTGTGCACATGTTCCATATTCAAGTATTGAGATTGGTTGGTAGTTAACTATAGCAGCTTAACTTTAAGACAGCCACAGAATTTGCTCCAAATTTGAGTCCTTCAATGTTTTAACTGTGTGGAACAATGCGACATCTATATTCGGGTTGACTTAGTCAACCTCTTCAATGGGGGCCCTGGAGAAGTTCCAGCAGAGAGAGGAGCTCCGCCATCAGGGAATCCCCCAGACATTCCTCCTGGTGTGCCTCCTGTACTCTGGTACAGCTTGGTAATTATGTGACCGCAGACTTTCTCCAGACTTTGATGTTGAAATTCTTCCTTCTTCTGCATCTGATTCTTATCCAGCCATTGATAATTTTAATACCCTTATCAAGAATCTTCTGTTTGTGCTCAATGTTAATCTTGCCTTGAAGTTTCTCATCTTCAGCAGCTGCTTTCATGATGAATACATAGCATTCAACTGAATTCTTGGGTGACATCTTGTCCTTCTGCTTCTCATCTTCAGCTCTGTATTTCTCAGCTTCCTGGATCATACATTCAATGTCTTCCTTGCTCAAATGGCCCTTGTCATTAGTGATAATAACTTTGTTCTCCTTTACTTACTCTGGGCCACAGAAGAGACACTGAGGATGCCATTGGCATCAATATCAAAAGTGACTTAAATCAAAGGAACACCATGGGACACAGGAGGAATGACTGTGAGTTCAAACCTGCCGAGCAGGTTGTTGTCCTTAGTCATGGTACTCTCTCCTTGATAAATCTAAATAAACACACCACGCTGGTTGTCAAAGTACATAATGAGGTCTATGTCTGCTTGGCAGGAATGGTGGGATTATGCTTAATGAGGACAGTCATGACTCTACCAGCAGTTTCAATACCAAGAAAAAGAGGAATTGACAACCAAGAGCAGCATATCTTGAACATTTTCAGATTTGCTTTCACATAGGATGGCTGCCTGGACAGTTGTACCATAAGCAACAGCCTCATCAGGCATGATACTCATTCAGCTCATTTTCATCAAAGAAGTCTTGGAGAAACTGCTAAACATTCGGGATACAAAGAGAACCATGAACCAGGACAATAACATGGACCTGTGACGTGTCTAGTTAGGCATTTCCAAGGACTTTCTCTATTGAGTCTAGAGTGCCACGGAACAGGTAAGCATTCAATTCTTCAAATAAGGCATGGGCAACGGAGGTATTGAAGTCAATTCCTGCACAGAGAAAACAGATCTCAATACTGGCCGGGGTGCTGGAAGAGAGAGTATGCTTAGCACATTCACAAGAAGTATGGAGGCATCGGACAGTTCTTTTGTTCTCACTGATGTCCTGCCTGTGCTTGTGCTTGTGCTTGTGCATGAACTCAGTAATAAAATGGTTGACCATTCAGTTGTCAAAGTCTTCTCCACCCAAGTGGGTGACTATGGCTGTAGATATAATGTCAGATATTCCATTCTAAATGATGAGGACTGACACATCAAAAGGGCCACCTCCCAGGTCAAAGATCAGCATGTTTCTTTCAGCTCCAACCTTTTTGTCTATAAGCAGTAGCAGCAGTGGTTGGCTTACTGATAATTCTAAGTACATTGAGACTAACAATTGTTCCAGCATCTTTGGCAGCCTGTTGCTGAGAGTCATTAAAGTAAGCTGGCACTGTGACTACAGCATTGGTAACAGTCTTTCCAAGGTAGGCTTCTGCAATTTCCTTCATCTTTATCTGAACCATAAAGAACACTTCCTCTGGATAGAAGCTTTTTGTCTCTCCCTTGTAGTGTACTTGGACCTTGGGCTCATTCACCACAACGAAGGGGTGATGCTTCATATTAGACTGGACAACAGCATCATCAAATGTCCATCTAGTCAGACACTTGGCATCAAAAACCATGTGGTTAGGGATTCACTGCAACTTGATTCTTTGCGGCATCACTGATCAATCATTCGGTATCAGTGAAGATGACATAGCTTGGAGTGGTTCTGCTTCCCTGATCACTGGCAATTATCTCTACTTGTTCATGCCAGAAAATACCCACACAACAGTTGGTAGTGCCAAGATCAATACCAACTGAAGGTCCTTTAGACATGTTTGCTTGCATATAGTCACGGCATGGATTGCAAAGACACAGGAATCCCAAAAACTGTCACAATATTCCATGAGCCATTATAGGAATTTTTAAAAAAATGCTTCAAAATTCCATCACTGCACTTGAATTGATAGCCAAATTTAGCTGTAGTAGGAAGTGGTTCTACTTTTGAGGTAAGATCTATTATTCGAGGTAAGCTATTATTAACAAAATAATTGGCTAAAAATTTGTTTTAAAATCATACTAGTAAGCAATCTAATATTGTAGAAGCCGTAAAAATATTTGCTTTTGTTTCTAATTTCTCCACAATAATCAATACCTATTATAATGGCAGCTCTAATGATTATTATGAATATTCTTCACCATATTTTAAAGGTAGAGTATTCAGAGTGGAACTGTATGGTTTTGATTTATGTTGTAAAATCCCAAGAGGGCAGCCACATGTTCTAATTAGCAGCATAGAAGAAAAGAATTTTAACTTAAAATAAAGCAGCTCCTATTCTCAAAAAATTGCTTTTGTTCCATCTTTTAACAAAGTGTTTTTCTCCTCTTTTATGAGTGACAAAGATGTAAAGTTATCATACATACTCTAATCTGGAGCTCACATAGACTTCATATCCTGCTAAAGTGTGACAGAGCCCACACTGCTTGCCCTGAGCTTCCGAACTTCATATGATGAGAAAAAACAATCACCTGTTGTAATTTCTACTTCTGTCTTCAAGGTTCATTCCAATGTGTCTTGCTCAACAGACCTCCTTGGGCCAATTTCTACCCTTGGCTGAACTGATGTTTTAGATGATGTTTCAATCAATGATGGACTGCATATATGGTCAGTGGTCTCGTAAAATTATCATGGAGCTGAAACATTTTTATTGTCTAGTGATATAATTGTTGTAATGTTGTAGTGCAACAAATTAACTTTTCTACATTTAGATACTTTCCTTTGCCTTACCGTTGCCTATAGTATTCAGTACAGTAACTTGCTATACAGGTGTATAGCCCTAGGAGCAATAGGCTATACAATATAGCCTATGTGCGTAGTAGGTTATACCGTCTATATTTGCATAAATACACTCTACGATAACCACACAATGATGAATTCACCAAAAATGCATTTCTCAGAACATATTCTCAGAATGATGCATTCACGTAAGGGACACATGACTATATTATTTTTAATAGTCTCATTAGTGCTCTACTTTAACAAAAGGGATTTGAGTCCAACCTACTGGAACAGTATGAGCTCTTCAGTTAATATATTCTTATCTCATAATTTATCACGACTTTAGCAATATTTTGCTGATTGCTAAATCAGATTAAGGGTTTATTCTCTATGTGGCCTCTATTATCTTTATATCATCTTTGCCAATTCCCAGCTTCATTTTAGCTCTTGAGCCAATACTGCTTCTGGGCATAAAGAATGAAATGTATTCTAGGATAAAAATTCAGCAGTCTTGGCTCTCTGCCATTCTTCTAGTGTCAGCTTTCTATCTAACCTTCTTGCCTGTAGTCCACCCCCTGCCATTTAACTGGCTTCAGTTTCACATTTCCCACTAGCTGGCTGGCCTCTGAGTTCCCTACATCTAAGCCACACCCATCACCAGAACCATGTGGCCCTGTGGTCCTTCCAGGCTTGCTTCACCGACATTTTGGGTAAAGCCCGCCTACCCTGTATGACCTACCTTGCTGACAGCCTACGCCTACCTCTGGTCACAGCCTGCCCTTAGATGCCTGAGGAGATGTGTCCTTGGTTGGCTAGATATTGTCCTGGTTCCTGGTGGCTGGCTCAGCCCTTGAATGGCCTCCTTAGCCCAGCTGTGCCTCTTTTGCTCCACGCTTCTGCCCAAGGAGCTTCTATTCTTAAACAATATCTGTAGCAGGGATTGGTAAGCGAGAGTTACAAAATTGCTATGTCTGCTCTGCAGAAATTTTGTTTGAATTATTATTTTTTTTTTGTATTTTGTATTTGTATTTTTTGGCTAGCCCAATATTAACATACAGAGTTCTCTTTCTCTCTCTCTTTCTCTCTCTATCTCTCTCTCTCTCTCTCCTCATTTCCTTCCTTCTTTCAATTGGCTACCAAATTTACAAATAAAAAAATTTCACATCAAAAAACCAAAAAACAAAAACCAAAAACAGACTTCCAGCTGGCTTGTAAGTTGTAACAATGTTGGGTCCACATTGCCATACATCAACATTCTTGACTCCTAAAATTGGGCATAAACTCTCCCCAGATGTTACAGTTGCTACTGTAAACAACTATCTTCCTTCTCACACCATAGCCAAATTTTCAGGATCTTGATCATCATGTTTGTTCTGTTGCTTTTTTCACACGGAATATTTAAGAGAAAAATATTTAAATTTTATATCTAAGATTTAAGTTAATATATCCTTTTACTGTTGACTCTAATAAAAGTAGGAAAATAGACAGTTGACCTAGATACATGTTAATAAATAAATGAGAGTATATCTTTTAATGAAAGAGAAGACATTCTCAGATGTTTAATGTGCAACATTTCTGATATACCCTCAGTTAAACTCACACATTTGTATTATGCCCATTGTCGTTTAAGCTTTTAACCAATATATATAACTAGCGCTTCAGGGAAAAAGGATCAGGATGGCAAAATGATTTAAAACCAAGAAGATATACTGAAAATACTCAGATATTTAGTTAGAAAAGAGAAAACTTAGAGGGTCATAATAATCTTCACATACCTGATGAGCTGTCAGAAAAGAAATGAACATTTTCTGTGTGGTTCCACAGGACTGATAAGGGAAAAGAGTTGTAGGAAGATGTATTTTGGGTGTATTAAATAGCATGGAAAATGACAGGATACAAGATCTCCATTCCCGGAGATGTGCAAACAGAGTCTACAAAACATCTAAGGAATCTAATTTTCTTTCATCCATAAATGTCTCATTTTTAAATAGTAAAAGACAATATATTGAGAGGAGTGATTTTTTTTCTTGGTTCTCTCTGAAGACTAGAGATTTATATGTAAGGGAAAATACAGAAAGAACAAAGGTAGGAAACAATTTTGAACATTTGATATTGTTTGGAGCCAGTGGACACAAGAAACCCCTAACAATTTTGAAGGCACATGAGGCCTTTTAAGTCTTATTGAGCTTTGAGAACCTGAGATTAAAATAGGGAAGAAGTAAACAGACTCACTTATTGATGATGATCTGGTTCTTGGGATGGGCGGTGAGTTCAAGAACAGGTATTATATGCTTTATATTTTAAATAAATCTTTATATTTTATCCACCAGGAATACTGGTGGATAAAATAACACAAAAATTAAAAAATCAAAACAATATTTAATTTCTTTCAGGAAAGAATTGTGAAAAATTTTGTGGCTCAACTGTTACAAAGAATGAGATTCTGATTCAAATCTACTGGTAATGAAAATCTCTGCTTAATATGATTACCTTCTTGTTGAATGACTCAGGAGTGAATAAAGTCCTGTCTTTTTAATTTCTAGAGAAATCTTAAACTATTATCTTCTTTCCATTATTCCTGCCACTGCTTAGGTCTGTATCTCATCAGCTCATGCCTGGACTATTTCAGTAGCTTTTGAAATGGGTCCACACTCTTCTTTCTCAACTCCATCTGCTGTACAGCTGCCAGAGTTAAAATCCACTTATATCACTCCCTGCCTCAAAATTTCAGTTACTCAAAGCTCCTTGGTATCAGCCTTCATGACTGTCCCTTGGGTTCCTTTGCAACCATCCATGCACTGTACATCCCAGTTTTACCAAACTACTTACAGTTTCCCAAATACATTATGCTGATTTTTGTCTTGGAGTGACTTACTCCTTCTGCCTGGACCTTTTCCCACTTCTCTACCTCTGGCAACCACTCCACTTCTCTAGCTGGCTTAATATCTTCCTGTATTAAAATTAAAATCAAGCATTACCTCCTTGGTGAAGCCTTTCTCACTCTGACTCCTCTTTAGCTATGGTAGATAACCTCTTCCGGATTTCCACTGTATCCAATTTACACCTTAAATATCCAACATTTGTCTTAAATACTTTGCTTGTTTCCTTTAACGGCTTTAGTGAATGCAAGGGTCTGGGACTTTTCTTAGTGAACTTTAAACACATGGCATAATGCCTAGGAAATGAAGGGCCTTCAATAAATATCTGGAAAAACAAAAGGAAAATTAACATTTTAAATTTTGGTTTATTGGTTATATACAGTCTCTAAACAATTATATAAGCAAAATAATAATGGATTTTACTTATTTCTTTTGAGACTGAAGATCAGTGAGGGTAGCAAAACAATCCTCTACCTCTTTTACCTTTCTTAGGAAATATGTAATCAACACAAGCTCCCCATTGAGACACATTGAGTTATTTCCAGAGAAATGAGTCATGAGTTCAACATGACTGGTAAAGCCTGAAAGTTTTCTCAGCATTATTTCAGTGACAGTTTTGACAAGCAGGGAAACCAATTCATTGTGATATGGAGAGGTACAGAAAAATGATGTTAACAAACAACAAATGAAATGGAGTTTGAGACTGTGAGAAGTCATGAAGGAACATGACTGGTGTGGCTTTAAAGTTAAATTAAACAAATGAAAATATAAGAGAAAGGAATTAAAATTTTATTTTTACAATGATGAAAATGCTTCCCAAGTCTGATTTGCTAAGGATAAACCTCAATATCTTTTCAGTGATTCCATTTTGCAGTCCTTAAAATAAATGAGGAAAATCTCTATGTGTTAGTGTGCAGTAAGTTTAAAGAGATGTGATTGAGTGAAAGAAAACTAAAGTACAGCACAGTGTGTGTGTGTGTGTATATGCACACTTATTAAACTTATACATATAATATATATACACAGACATGCATATATGGTTGTGTGTATACATATATGTATACACACATATATATGTAATGTACCTTCATTTACAGCCATAAACAAGGGACCATACATATACAACTGTAGGTACAAGTATGTATAAAAATACAGATATGTATATATGTGTGTGTATATCTGTATCAATACTAGTATATCTATATCTACACCATAGGTACACAAGGTACCCATGTACTGTGAATACCTTGTGTACCTATATTTGAATAATATTTCTGGAAAGATAAGATTCACAAATGAGTGACTGGGGAATGAGCTTTAAGATTCTGATACTGGAGAAAAATATACTTCTTGTTGTTTACCTTTTCATAGCTTGTCAATTTTAGCCACATGAAGCATAAAAATTGGGGGGTGGGAAGTAAAACATGAGAGAGTGTAAGTAAATAAAACCAGAGATGATGGTGCAATTTAACTATTGACTTTATTTTTTAAAATTCTATGCTTCAGTTTTCTTTGCCATCTAAACACTTTGTGTGTAGAAACATGATGCAAACAAAAATCAAAACTACATTAAAAAATTGAAACCTTCAATCTCAAAATCTTAAATAATCAGTGTAGTAGTAACAACAGTAATTAGCAATTTCAGGATGATCAATGGTTTTTAGGAACAGCATATTTAAACCAAACTAAGTCTCTCCTCTCAAGAGATAAAGTCCCTGCTCAGGAGAGTAAATGTCTTCAACATATGGATATGGAATGCTATTATAAGATCATGATAAGATATTACAATTGGTGAATATCAACAGTATTCAGAATAATGCTACATGTTTTGGATTATTACCTGCCATTGTCAAAGAAATGATCCTAAACATTTTGTGTGTGCTACCAAAATATCTAACTTGTATAATATATTTTGATTTCTAAGGCTCCTCTTCTAAAGTTTTAAAATGTATGACCTTTCAAATGGAAACCAAAAATAAAACCAATTAGATTGTTCAACCATTTGCAAAAAAATCACCACGCATACTAGTGTAGCAATAACTTGAAGATTAGAAGCATGGACTGCGTGTGGAATCAGACAAACCTAGGTTTGAATCCAAATCTGCCATTTACAAACTCTGTGACCCTGAGAAAGCAACATCACTTCTGTAGGTTTCACTGTCCTGTTAAATGACAAGGCAAACATATCTCACCAGGTTGCTTAAACATTAGTGGAAAAATGTAAATAATACATTAAGTCAAGTCAAGAAAATACAACTAATATTATGGTAACAATACTTAATAAAGGTTGTTAGAATAATCTGGTATAGTTTTTATGAAATAACTGAAAATCAAAACTTAGGGCAAAGCAACATGAGGAAAGTGGGTATCATAATAAAGGGAATGTATGTTTGGGAGCAAATATAAACCAGTTTTCTTTGCTGCTCTCTCTCTTAGGATGACAGCCCATTTATTCTAAGAGACTTCTTTCACTGTCTTCTTACCTTTTCTTACCTTGTAAAATCTTTCTTCCTTCCTTCCCTTCCCTCCCTTCCCTCCCTCCTTTCCCTTTCTTTTTCTTTCTTTCTCTTTCTTTCTCTCTCTCTCTTTCTCTTTCTTTCTTTCTTTCTCTTTCTTTCTTTCTTTTTCTTTCTTTCTTTCTTTCTCTTCCTTTCTTTCCTCCTTTCCTTCTTTCTTTCTTTCTTTCTTTCTTTCTTTCTTTCTTTCTTTCTTTCTTTCTCTCTCTCTCTCTCTCTCTCTCTCTCTCTCTCTGTCTGTCTCTCTTTCTCTCTTTCTCTCTTTCTTTCTTTCTTTCGATGGAGCCTCACACTGTCACCCAGGTTGGAGTGCAGTGGCATGATCTCGGCTCACTGCAACCTCTGCCTCCTGGGTTCAAGCAATTCTCATGCCTCAGCCTCCCAAGTAGCTGGGATTACAGATGCATGGCACCACACCCAGATAATTTCTGTATATTTAGTAGAGATGGGGTTTCACTATGTTGGCCAGGCTTGTCTTAAACTCCTGATCTAAAGTGATCCACCTGCCTCAGCCTCCCAAAGTGCTGGGATTACAGGTATGAGCCACGACGCAAGGCCTTACCTTGTAAACTTATCTTGATGCTTAACCTCTTTTGAAAACCAACTTTTAGGGATATAAAAAAGATCATAATTGTCCATTAATTTCAAGATTATGAAAGCTAAAAGTATAAATTATGCACCCCATATGGCTACCTGGTAGTCATGTGTATCTATGCACACCAAAGGATCAATTCCAAGTCTGACTAGAAGAAGAAAAAAATGCATTACAAGTAATCCACACAATTGTCTCACAGATGATTGAGAATGTAATGGAAGCAATATCATTAAAATTTTCTGCCTCTTGCCCTTCTCATGGTGCTGAGACCCCGAGTCCTTTTTATGTCTATGATGGAGAACTTTTGGTAAATTGGTAAATTACTATACAACCTTTTACATAAACATCTCAGGACACATCTCTCCGCATGCCCAACCATATTGCACAGATTTCCAATGAGGCATGACATTTCTTATGCTCCTATAGTAGAATAGTATAATAAATACTTTCTGAATGAATTATGCCTACTGAAGAGGCTTAGAAAATATTAACTATTGCTTTTATGATGTCTTTGGTGAAAGATCATAGAAGTCTGATTGTGAGGCCAGTGTTAGGGTACTTCAGGGTTTTTCAACATTGGTACTACTGACATTTGGGGAGGAAAATTATTTGTTGTGTGTGTATGAAGAGAAACATCCTGGTCATTGCAAGATGTTTGGCAGCATTTCTGGCTTCTACTATGTGTCCCCCAATTATGACAATCATAAATGTCTCTAGACATTGCTAAGTATCTCCTGGGTGGGAGACAAAATTGCCCTCTATTGAGAACCACTGAGCTATCTGTATCAATCAAGTCATTCTTGCTACCCGAATCAGATTCAGCTGCTAAAACAGAGCGAGGATACTCTTGGAAAACAGAAGGTCTAACTACTTATATCAGTTGAGATTTTGTCACTGTGGCTTAAGATACCAAGAATAATGTGTGATTCTATATAACTTAGCCCATCATATTACATTGCAATCATTTCTTGTTGTGGTTTTTGTTATACTTCTTATTTCTTCTTGTTCTAGACTGTATGCTCTCTGAAGTCCAGGATCACATTTAACTTGCGCAGTTTGGCATTTCCAGTTCCTATGGTAGTTTTAGTTTCATGATAAATCACTTAGTATTTATTGAATTTATGAATGCACCAGGAATAACCATGCTTTTTCAGAGATTATCTCTGATCTTGAAGAGAGCTCAAAGTTGAAAATGGAAAGCCGATTCACTCAAGTATTTCTTAAATGCCTGCTATGAGAGACTCTGGGTTTACAAGAGTAAACGTGTCTGTGCCTCTATGGAGTTTACATTCTGGTGTAAGTCAAAAGGAAAAGAGTATATTAGTTAACAGTAAGTTCAAAACGGGCTAAACGGTATGAAGGAAATTAACTGAATAATGCTATAAGAATAGTCACATAGAGTTTGCTTTAAATAAGGTGGCCAGTGAGGATCTTTGGGTGGAGGGGGGCACTGAGAGTAGGGAATCACTATTTAGGTAAGACCTTAAAGATAAGGAGACACTCCCTATGATATGATTTAGAAGTGTTCTCTGGGTTCTCTGGGACCAGTATGTGCAGTCCACAATAAGAAGAGAGTTTGCTTCTCACATACACACGTTGTTCCAGGCTCTGGGGACACAGTAGTGAAATAAGTAGACAACATCCTTATTATTATGAAGCTTACATTCTGGTGGATATCATGAGGTTGAACGGGTGGGTTGGCAATGACCAACTCTATCAGGTCTTTGAACTGCAACGTGTGATAGTTTACCATACAGGCTCTGAGAACACCTACCTGGGTTTTAATCTTGGATTCAGTAGTTATTGCCTGGATTAACTTGGACAGGTTTCCTGTGTTTTCTGTGTCTCAGTTTCCTTGTCTATTCAAAGACTCTATTAGTAGTATTTACCATGTAGGATGGTGGGATTAAATAAATAGATATAAATATTGATTATTAACTTTGGGCTTGGTAATAATGCTAAGTTTAAGTGAAAAAGTAAGGCATTTCAAGGTTTTAAGCAGAGAAGTGGCATGATTTGACTTACAATTTTAGAAGAGCTCTATTCCTTCTATATGGAAAGTTGAGTGGGAACAGCAGAGAGAGTCAGGAGGCTACTGCAGAAGGCCCAAGTGAGAGGCAACAGTGGTGTCTAGACAGAAAAGGCTTTTTAGCCTTTTAGATGCTTCAGGGGAAATTGAGTGTAGAAAGTGAGAGAAAGGGAAGAATCCAAGAACACATTGTAGTATCCAACTTGACCCATTCAATGATTTCCTAAGGTGGAGAAGACTCTGAAGAAACAAAATTGGGCAGATATTCTGGAATGTAATATTAATCGTATTAGTTCAGTCCTTTCTGGGAATATGTGAGTAGATGATGAGTGAGCACTGGGCTATACAAGTGGTGAGAGTAAATGATATTCCTTAGGAAGATGTGTGGAGATGAAAAGGAATAGAGATGAAAAGCAAGCTCCAAGAAACACCCTTAGTAATGGTTCAGGGAATCCTGACGGTGGGGAGAATCATACCCAGATAGAATCATGGAGAAACAGAACCTGTCTGTGAGACTGACATAGGGAAAGCAGGAAACATGATACAGGGAATGCATCATTTCTTAGAAACAATTTCTGCTATAAGTTGTTCACAGAAGTACTTATTAAAAGAAGATGAACACCTCTGTGGAGGTTTGTGAACCTGAGGGAGTAAAGGAAGTGTGGAACATGAAACGAAGGACAAAGAGAAAAAGGAACAGAATTATGATGACTACAGAACCAGCTACAACAGCTCAGGCCATGTAGAGAAGAGACTGATGTCTATGACCAAGCGAAGTGCAGGAAGTAATGCTGACAGTGAACATCAACAGTTGGGGCATCTTCTGTACGTCTTGGTCAAAGACGAGGAGAAGTTTTAGATTCCCAAGAAGGAAAAGTGCCTGGAGGAAGGGCTCCCGCAAACCTGATTCTGGCAGATAAAAAGGAATGGGTTAGTGAAGTAATAGGAACCTGAAGATAAAATGTCTGTGGCATCTCAGAGATGTGAAAGCTAGGGAAGGAACCTGAGATCAGATTTCCAGATACGCCATAGGTTTAGGCATATGGATTTCAAAATGATTACATGGCAAGAAATTCTAGGAGAGGATGGTTCAGAAGAGTTGAGAAGTCAGAAATGCATAAACTATATATTAAAAAAAAAAAAAAAACCCTTACCTTAATTGTGTGTACATCTGACATCAGGGAAGAAAAATAGGAGAGAGAGAAAGATAACTTAAGGGGGTATATTTACTGACAGTAGTACCATTAAAAATTAAATCATGCAAATTAAAAATATATATTTGGCCGTTTGTCTGTAAACTCTGACATCCTAATAGAATAAACAGTTTATAAAAGCTAGATTAAAGATAATTACATTCATCTGTTTCTAGTTCCCTATCAAATTTTCTTGGCATAAAAATTTGTGAAATTTAGTTTTTTTAAATAATTGTAATGATATTTTCCTATCAAAGGCCAATTTCATTTTACTTCAGATTCAGAGGAAAAGTATGTCAAATGTTACATTTTATGAATACTAGTTTATATGTGTACAGTGCTTGATGGCTTTTAGAGGACTTTCATGTGCTTTCTTTCGTTGGGTCCTTATGGTCACTCAGGCAATGTGGTTTCAGCCATCTTTTACTGATAAGGAGAATGAGGCTTTGAGTCTGTGACCTCCTACAAGAACACAGAACTAGTAAGTGGCAGTGCGAGCTCCAGAATTAGAGCTTCTGACAGATGGTCCATTGTTCTTTCCATTACAATGTTTTTATGACAAAATTTAAAATTATTTAATATTCATTTTCTAAATTGCTATGTGTATTCATATTATTGTGTCTCTAAAGTAGGATAAAGGCCTAAATTTTTTATTAGTTTTATAAATAGCACATGTATAATCACTTAAGGGAAAAATTACCTGTCATGCTACTTAGAGAGCTAAACAGGATAATGAAGGTCTTGTGTGTTATAAATTAATGTGTGATAGGTAAACAGGAAGTATTTCCAACAAAGCCAAGTGATCCAGTTGCTCACCTCAAAGTTTGCACCTTACATATGTGCAACTAGTGGTATATCATAAGTAGAGATTTTGGCACATAATATTACCACCATGGCACACCATGAGTAGATAACTTTTGGTACACAATAGTGCACACCATGAATAGAGATCCTTGCGAAACCAATCCTTTTAGAGCAATTTCACATTTTGGGTTGGCCAAATGTTGCTCATTAGATGGAAATGGGACCTCCCATCTAAGCTAAATTGATGATGCTATCTTGTATTAATGTTATATTTTGGGCATACTAAGTAATTGAGAATAATACAACAAAGACTTGTACACCATCCACAAAATTGGTGCTGATTATCTTGAGGAAACTTGGCACACAGGGCTTTCTGTGTCCACCCTAGTTTCTATGTGCATCACTTGAATTGAGCAGATAAGTGTTTTCCTGGGCACATTTCCTACCGTATTGGTTAACTACAATAGCCATAATTTTGAGCATTCTCTACGCAGACCTGTTGGAAAAACAGGAAAAAAGAAACGCCTCCCATTTTTGTCAACATACACATGCCCATGATCTTACTTTGACGAGAAATAATGTTCATTACAGAAATATTTTAAACACTTTATAAAGGCATTATTGACATGTAACTAACTGTCTATATTTAATGCACACAATTCCATGAGTTTGGAAATAAGTATACACCTGTGAAACCATCCCTACCATCACAGACTTATACAAGGTCACAGACATATGTATGACCTTCCCAAGTTTCCTCCCATCTCTTTTATTATTTTTTTTGTGTTAAGAATACTACTCTTATAAGATCTACTCTCTCAGCAATTTTAGGTATGCAACATAGTATTATTAGCTATAGGTACTATGCTGCATAAAGGATCTCCACTTACCTTGCATAATAAAGTTTATGTTGTTTGACCAACATCTCTCCATTTTCCTCTCCCCTCAGCCTCTGGTAATTACCATTCTACTTGTTCCTATATGACTTAACTTAGATTCTACATATAAGTGGGATCACTAGGTATTTGTTTTTGTGTCTGGCTTATTTCACTTAGCATAATGTCCTCCAAGTCCATTCATGTTAGCATAAATGGCAGGACTTCCTTATTTTTTAAGGCTGTATAGTATTCCATTATTTACACATACACACACACACACATCATGACATGTGTATATATGTAGATGTGCACACACACACACACACACCCCACATTTTCTTCTTCCACATCTTGGCTACTAAAAATATTTTTTAATCTTGTTCATCCCTTGAGAGAATATTTGAAGGAGATATAATTTGTTTTTCTCTATGAGATTTTGCTATTTTCATTCCTCAGTATGTGTTCATTGTTAGAAATGAAAAGATTTTCTTGGAACAAGCACAAAACACTACTTTTTGTATTAAAATAGCCATAAATATAAAGATGGGATATGTTTTCTTCAAACTTCGTGAATAAATTAAAGTTGCAAATTGTCAGTGAAGCAGTAATAATTTAGGTTCATACTTCTTACTTGGTTGATAAGGTGCTGAAACTGTACCTTGCTCCTATATTTTAAAGCATATATTTATAGAATTGAGAACCCTAATAGTGCATAATCATAATAAAGCATCCCACACTCTAAAAATAATATTCTTTAGAATAGAACAAAACCTTGTTAATTCATCTTCATGGAGAAAAAGCACCAGAAACAGGTGTCAATCCTTAAGAAGCTGATGGTATGATAGCAATTTCAACATCAGGAATTTCTCATTGACCTAGGTTTGAGTTCTTACTACTTTCGTGACTGTTTAGTTTTCCAAATTTATGACTTAACAACGGTCTAAGTGACATGAAAATAAAATAAAACAAAGTGCTTTTATCCATATATTTACAGCAAATGACTGCTATCAGATCATAACTGAGAACAAGATATGTTCTAGAACGTTTATGGTATTACTAATTAAAGAGAGATGAGGGTTTAGTAGGAATAACATGGGCTTAGAATCAGACAGACCCAGGATGCAACCCAGAATCTACATTCACTAACTAGGCCAGTGTCTCAGCCTCTCTCCTCTTCTTTTTCTTCAGATTTTACATGAGGATATGCTTCTTCACTTGTAGGTTGTTTTAGTGATTAGAAATAACGTAGGGGAAGTGTCTGGCACAGAGCATGGCATGAAATAGGGGCTTAATTTGGAAATATTATTGGTATAATTACTCACAGATTGAGATTGAGAAAGAAAGGCTAAGTCTGTGATGATTGGCTGAAGAGGAAAATGTGGCATGATCTACACTAATTCATGTTACAGCATTTTTGTTATTACAGTATATCGACAATACACACTTGGAAAACAAAGCTGCTGCTTGATTCAGATTAGATAACCAATAGTGTCCACATGTGTATCAGAGGAAAATAGATACAGCCTTTTCCAGGAGATGTCAATATCTTTCATGTTTCTGAAAGATGTTACAGTTGATGCAAAGCCAGAAAGCATTAGCATAGCCACACAGGCCATGAGCACAGGAAACTCAGAAAGGCCCTTGCCTGCATCTGTTCAGAGTCAGACAGAGGTGGCTCACTAATGGACTAGGAACCAAAGGAAAGAAATACTATGACAATGTGATCCTACAGTCTGGGTTTGTGCTTTTCATTCTTGGATAATTATAGAGGTGCCTTTTTTATTCTTAAGGTGTCTTGGTTTATATGTTATTATATAGTCATGCTACCACTAAATTATGTGACAGAAAATCCCCAAAAATGAAATGAGAATGATTCGACCATTCAAGTTTTAGTCTACTAGAGAAAAACATAAAATTATTAAGATCAACATGCATTTTTCAATTTATAGACAGAGCAAGGTCTCTCTGTCTCCTCTCTTTTTTTTCTTTCTCTCTCTCTTTTTCTCTCTGTTGCTTCTTCTCATTCTTGCTCTCTCTACCATAACAAAATTACAAGCCAATCTTATCAATGCAGATAAAAAAAGACAAATGGACACTATTCTTACCAAGAAGTTCCACCTAATACCATGAGTATAATTATGTCTTTATTTATTCAGAGTTGGTTAACTTAATGACTATAAACACGAGCCCATCATATTGCATAAAGATTTGGAAGCAGAATACTAAGATTATCTAATGTTACAGCATAAGACCTACCTTTTTTTTTCAAACTCAGCCTATGTAACCAATAATCATTGGTCTTTTTTCCTTAGGTAAGGTTACTAAGCCCATCAGAGGCCATTCAGCAGGAAATCAATACACACATACTTATCAAGTACCCACAATATGTTAGGGACTTCATATTGATAAGAAAACTCTCCCAGGGGCAGACATGAAATAGGTACTCATGCAACTTCAAAATGTGATTGTAATTAGAATAGCATTCATCAAGGAGCAGTTTAAAAAGTATAGAAAAAGGCACTGCAAAAACCAAATCCTAGGCATTATTATAATGACCAATACCAGGTATGTCAAACGAGTATGTAAAGGGGACACTTAATTGAGAGCTGGGAAGCTACAATTGGTTTAAAAGTTCTAATGAACTGTGCCCATTTTATTATGGAGTGGGAAGGATGGCATTCCTGGGACCAGTTTGCACAATCATAAGAGATGGAGTCATAAAATACCAAATTCGGGCTTGTTATCCAGGGAAATCTTAGTAGCCATTCTTATGAGAGCAGCTTTCTAGGATCACTTACCTTTTTTCCTTTTGGTTTTGCCACCATCAAGTCAACAGATTTACAGGTAGACAAACCTGTTTCCAAGTGACCATCACGGTCACGTATAGATTTGGATTCAGAAAAGGGATCAAGAGACTAAATTTTGACTCTGTTATTCCTATGTTAATTAGGTATTAACTTGGAGTTCATCATTATCTCTATACTGAAATTTTATCATGTATAGCTCAACATTTCATTTCCAACCCTTACTCTTGCTCTCTAGTGATGAACTGAAAAAAAAGAAAACTGCAGCATAACTAATATTAAATCTATCTATCTATCTATCTATCTATCTATCTATCTATCTATCTATCTATCTATCTAAGACAGGATCTCACTCCGTTCCCCAGGCTGGAGTGCAATGGCGTGATCACAGCTCACTGCAGCCTCAATTTCTTGAATTTAAGCAATTCTCCCACCTCAGTCTCCTGAGTGGCTGGGACTACAGGTGTATACCACCATGCTCAGCTGATTTGTTTAATTTTTGGAGAGAGGAGGACTCAATCTTCCGATCTTAAGTGATAACAACAGGATGTGAGCCATGGTTGCAGGACAGTGTCTTAAGGGCCAAAATAGCTCCATATTCTCTAAGCTTACCTTGTCCTCTGAGCTTCAACTTGCATTTTCTGTCTTCCTTCTGTAATCTCTGCAGGAGTTCGAGGACTCCTGAGTTCAAGCAATTCTCACCCCTTGGCCTCTCAAAGGCTTGGGATTACAGGCATGAGCCACCATACCCGACTGATACATTTAGTTTTTAACAAGTATTTTCTCTGCTAGAATTTTTACTGTCATTGAGAGCAAAATATGAGAGGTGCCTTAAGAATAAGGAGAGAGAAATCACACTTGGAGCCAAATTTGAAGAGCTGCATTATTTTACTCTATTTTTTATTATTATACTTTAAGTTCTGGGGTACATGTGCAAAACATGCAATTTTACATAGGAATACATGTGCCATGGTTAAGGAATAAAAGTTCACTTATGTGCCAGGCGTAGTGGCTCATGCCTCTAATTCCATCACTTTGGGAGGCCAAGGCGGGTGGATTGCCCGAGCTGGGGAGTTTGAAACCAGCCTTGGGCAACATGGCGAAACACCATCTCTAATAAAAATACAAAAAATTAGCCAGGTGTGGTGGCGGGTGCCTGTAATCTCAGCTTCTCGGGATGCTGAAACAGGAGAATCACTTGAACTGAGAAGGTGGAGGTTGCAGTGAGCTGAGATCACGCCATTGCACTCCAGCCTGGGCGACAGAGTGAGACTCTGTCTCAAAAATAAATAAATAAATAAATAAAAGTTCGCTCTGTATGTTTTTGGTATTTGTACTGAAGCACAGATAAATTTGCAAGATGCAAAAATAGTTTGCCCTATTTTACAGATAGGATTATGAAAATAACTACTGTTGGTTCATTCTCAGAAGAATAGATGAAGAAGATTCAGGGGCAGAGATTACAGTAAGAAGACAGGAAATGCAAGTTGAAGCTCACAGGACAAGGTAGGCTTAGAGAATGTGGAGATATTTTGGCCCTTAAGACACTGTCCTGCAACCACGGCTCACATCCTGTTGCTATCACTTAAGAGCTATCCAAAAAATTCTGTTTTCTATTTTATCATTTAACTTTTCTTAATCCTATATTAGTCAATTTTATGCTTTTTCCTCCATTGCTCTTAGAACTGTTTACTTCTTTATATTTTGCCATCACTGTCTCTGTCTCTCTCTCTTTTTTCTTTTTTCTTTTAGGGCACTGATTGTGTCTCTGTGTGTGTGCATGCACAAATGCACAAAAGAAACAGTAAGAGCAGAAGCTGATGTGGTCTAACACAGGAGTCCTCAAACCCCAGGCCACGGACTGGAAGGTGTGTTAGGAACCGGTCGCACAGCAGGAGGTGAGCAGTAGGTGAGCATCACAGTCTGAGCTCTGCCTCCTGTCAGATCAGCAGTGGCATCAGATTCTCATAGGAGAAGGAATCCTATTGTGAACTGTGCATGTGAGGGATCTAGGTTGTGCGCTCCTTATGAGAATCGAATGCCTGAGGTGAAATAGTTTCATCCTGAAACCATCTCCCTATTGGTCCATGGAAAAACTGTCTTCTATGAAACTGGGCCCTGGTTCCAAAAAGGTTTGGGACTGCCGTTCTAACAGGCTTATTTGAGAAATCAGCATATTCATTAGATTGAAAATGGTGAATTTAAAACATACTCTCTTTCTGAAACAGTCTCCCTATTTGGGGCTCAATAGAAATGTTTCCAAATTACTATAGTTTTATTTTTTACATAGTGGCAACTATATAAAATTAATCTCTTATTTTATAAATATCCGATGGAAATGTTTTAAATTAACAGCTCTATTTAACTTGCGTTTTTTTTTTTTCTCACACCTTATGGAGGCAGGGGTCATACCTACTAATTCAAGAAATGGACAATAGGATGAATTCCAAAATATTTGTTTCAAGAATATAGAATGTAAAGATGAGAAATACCTCGTACCACTAAAACTTTGCCATATGGTCAATTAACATCATCTCTCTGGACAACTGAAGTGAAAGCAAAGAGAACCCAGAAATGGACTCCCTATTTTAACCATTTTCTCACATTATACATAGCTTCCAATATGTGTTGTTATGAAAGAACATTTATAAATGACACAAAGAAAAACACACTTATGTTTTAACAAGCTTATTTCTGGCTCACAATAAGATTTTCTTTTTTAATTATTAAATATTTAGGCAAACCAAAATATTTATGTTTACCTGGAAAAAACAAAAACCTTTTCCATTTTGGAAATGCCATAAGCAACACTACCCTTATCCTAACAGCACAAAACTACTGGCTGTTGTGTATCCCTGACTAGGGGACTGCCTGAGCACCTCCCTTTCAAAAGTGATGCAAACACTTTCTTCAAGATGGTGTTGTTAGAAAGCTGAGTGCTGCCTTTGTGCTACTTGCTACAGACTGTTAGAGGACAAAAATGTATACTTATTTTTCTTTTATTTTCCTTTCCAGAAAGGCATCAAAAGAAAGCCTAAGTGTGAAATAATACGCATCATTAAGAAGTAAAGAGCCACATAAATCAACAGTTTAGCTTAGATTAGATTAATCCCTTATTTTGTCCAAATATTTTCTTAAAGTCTGAAAAAATGTCTGATTCAACTAAGAAGAAATTTACTCTAATAATTATATAAAGAGAGGAAAACAACAAATATAGGAACAAATTGAAGAATGTCTAAACCTGCTGTTATCACAGACTGATTTTCTACATGTATGTATGTATGTATGTATTTGTCAGCTATCATAATAATTGTTTACTTATTTATTAATGTATTCATGTATATTCTGGCAAGTCACAGATATTACTGACTTACAGACTAACAAATGGAGCATGGGGTCACCTAATTCAGGGTACTCACTCATATTTCCTTGGGTAGGGCCTTTAAACAAAGTAAGCACTCAATAAATCCAGCATCTGGATTTGTGAACTGTGCAGCTGAGGGTGCTGAGCCCAGACGGACATGTCCAGGATCACTCAGCCATGAATCAGGAGGGCCAGTCTCTAGCGGTCAGCCCATTACAGGTTCTATTATGCCCAGCCTCATCCTCCTTAGCAGCCTCACTTTCCTATTTCTGAAAAAAGATAAGCAATTTGGAGACATACATGGCTCAACAAAGCAATCGTGTGCTTGCCCTCACTGTTTTTCTATCACCAATGACAAAGTATACACTTTTTTTTTTTAAAGGGAAAACATTGAAATGAATGGTTTCAAGTCTACTAAACAATACTGCTGCCCTAAATTCCCCCAAAATTATATAAATCTCAGAGTATACAAATATTATAGACTAGTTATTTACTATGTGATGTGACCCAAGTATCTGTGTTTCTGTGCTACTGCAGAGGTTATGCTTTATTATCAGAGCCACAAGGAAGCTCCAGGAGAAATGCAAGAAGCTCCTTTAATAGATTTATACTCTGACCCTGAATTTCAAAAACATTTACCTATGGAAAAATACAATTCACGACTCTTCATCATTTCACCTTTACTTGGCATCATTTCTCTAAATACATTAGAAAAATGGATTTCTAAGTCTCTCATGTGTATGAAATACAGCATATCCTTCCTTCTCATGCTTCCATTTACCCATCCAGTCAGCATTTATTCATGCAGCCCCTATTACATGCTAAGAACACGATTAGATTTTAGAACCTAGGTATTCAAAGTATGGATCAGCAGCATCAGTACCCAGAATCATTGAATCAGAACCTACATTTTAACAAGACTCCCCTAGCTGACTCACATGCACATTAAAGTGGGGGAATCACTATGAAGACATAGCCCCACCCTTGAGATTTACAAAATCTACCATGGGAAACAGCCAGGGCCACAGCCAGCCCAAACAGAACAGTAGGGCACACGCTGAAAAGATGCTGATCTCCAGATGAAGGAAGCCCTGGGGGCACATGCACTGGCAAGTGGAGGAGTTTTCGTACAAATTAGAAAAAGGAGTCTCTTCTTCAAGGCAGTCCATCCCACATGCCTAGACTCAGCAATACGGAAAGCAGTGTGCAGGCCAGATTCTAACATTCGGTTGCTCTGTGCAGCCACTAGCTTTTATGGTGTGTCCCTGAAATAGTCATGTTTTCTCCCTCCCTCACTCCTTCTCTCTCTCTCCCTTGCTTGCTCGCTCTCATTCTCTCTTTTTGAGAGATTGATTGTTTTCCCTAAGGAGCAGATAGTATATTATTCTGGGAAGCCTGAGTGTTATCTTACAGGCTACAGAGAACACTACAGGAACAGTCCAAGTTGTGCTTTTATCTGGTTTAATTTTCAGGAATATGACCCTGGTAGTAATATAAGAAAAAGAAATGGCAGGAATGTTTGAAGGAATCTATGTAGGCAAGAAATAATGAGGCTCTGGAGGAGATGGCGGGCCCCAAGCAGCAAGGCTGGAAGATTCTCCCTATAAATGGGCAGGTGGGGTAAGGAGAGGAGAAGTGAAAGTTTATACTTTATTTTTTCGTAGATTTTTAAATTTTATAGTTATGTTCTTTCAGGTTATATGGATGGGTTTGATAGTTTAATTTATGCTTTTTTAATTGAAATTTAAATGTGTATAGTAATCTGAGGGTAGCAAGTGAATGTGGAATTAAAAAGAACAAAAGGAAAAAGAAGCAGACACAATGTCATGTTACTCCTTTAACATTTTTAGCAAATGAAATAAATTTTAAATAGATAGGCTATCTTTTATTTATTTTTTCATGGGTATAAGAACATGCTTTCCATTTTAATTGGCCTTTCTGTTGATTAAAATTTCCCTTTGAGTCTAACGATACTAAGAGGAGTGATGGGAAGTAGAAAAGGAAACAAAAGGAATAAAATATTCTATCAAGTTAGGGGAAAGCCTGTCTTTCCTTTAGTTTTGTAATCATTACTCAAAAACTAGTTATCGATCCTGGAGTTTTCTAATTTAGGAAATGACATGAATGCTGAGTCAGGAATATAAGCAATGAACCTCTACGAAGAGACTCTCAGTTGAGAGTCTCAGGTTGAAGATGTCAAGGAGAAGCCTGGAATACAGACCAGGTGCGGCTCCTAGTGGGAGAAGGAAAAAGCAGCCATGGGGCGCTCCTCCCTGGGACTCGAGGCCCCTCAAAGCTGTTTAGCACACTAAATATGCGCATAATGAATCCAGCATGCACAGAAACAGTTAGGATGTTTAGCACATCGCTATCTTCCTCAAGCATGCACCTTTCTTACTACTGCAATCATGGCTACAAAATGTCATGTTTGTAGAAACAGTCTGGGAAATGCTGAACTGCATAGAAAGGTAGTCCAGAGGAAGGAGCATCTGCTTTGAAGTCAGTCAGTCCTGAGTTGGAGTTTCGGATGTCTACTTTCTAAATACAACCTCGGGCCTACTACATATCCTCTCTACACCTCAGTTCCCCTACCTGTACATGAGAGGGTCTGATACCCTCGTCTAGGGGTCAAGGTAGAATGACCACATTTCCTCAAGTTCCCAGGATAGTCTTTGTTTATACCTTTGGCCTCTAAGTCATTAGCAGTGTTCCCTTTCATTCTAAAAAGGTCCCAATTTGAAAAAATTATATGCTCCCTTCTCATCATAAGGATATTAAATGATTTGATGTGTGTAAAGTCAGCATTGGGCTTTTAGTTATCATGTTCCTTCCTCCTATTTGTATGTGAAAGGTGGAGGAAAATTTGGCAGAATTA
This sequence comes from Piliocolobus tephrosceles, assembly GCF_002776525.5. Lineage (NCBI taxonomy): Eukaryota > Metazoa > Chordata > Mammalia > Primates > Cercopithecidae > Piliocolobus > Piliocolobus tephrosceles. The sequence goes on from NC_045437.1 coordinate 159,812,254, forward strand.
TCATTACTATAGCCTCACTTAATGACACAGCTGGAATACAAAAGCATCTAGCATTCCTATTTCATGGACACTTAGGTATAGAATCACTTTAATCAAGTGCTTTACAGAGGGTAATTTCAGGAAGAAAATTTCACCTCCATTAAAAGAAAAGACAAAATTCTTCATTTTAAGGTTACATGTGGAGAAAGGAAATCGATGATAATTTGCAAAAATACTACAGAAAAGTATCACACTCGACAGCAGATGTTCCAGTTTATCCTCTGCATATACAGAAAAATAGCCTAAGGTTGATGAGAATCACCATTTTATATATACACACACACACACACACACACACACACAACGTACACACATATATGTGTCTGTATATATATACACATATATACATTATATATGCCTGTGTGTGTGTGTGTATCAATAGAGAGATGTAGTAATTGTAGATGTGCAGTTGCTTACTTAGAATAACATGCTTCTTTGATAAAAACAACTGGGTAAATTCTGATTGTTTTGTTAAGTTTATCTGCATTTAAAACATTATAAATGCCCTGACTTATAAATATTGAAAACAAAGCTAAAATATTAGTTACTAATTCTGTTAGGCCATTCCTACATCCCTGTAATGAAATACATGAGGCTGGGTGATCTATAAGGAAAAGCTGTTTAATTGGCTCACAGTTCTACATGCTGTACAGGATGTGTGGTGCTGGCAGCTGCTCCTAGTGAGGGTCTCAGTAAGGTTACCAGTACTTGTGGAAAGCGAAGAGGGAGCAGGCATGTCACATGACAAAAGAGGGAGCAAGAGGGGCAGGGGGAGTGGCATGTTCTTTTAAACAACCAGATCTCACAGGAACTTGGAGTGCTAACTCACTAAACACTAAAGGGATGGTGCTAAGCCATTCACGGAATCTGCCTCCATGGTCCAATCCCCTCCCACCAGGCCCTACCTCCAACACTGAGAATCACATTTCAACATGAGATTTGGAGGGGACAAACATCCAAAGCGTACCATTAATGCTGCGAATTTCATGGAAATGCAGCAGTGTTATTCTGAGCATTAAGAAAAATGATCTGGAAGCATCAGTATTTAACAGATGTATGATGTGTTTGATACTGGATAAGTAGCTGGACATCTGTAGTTTTGAAGAAACTTATGGTGGTGAAGCTTAAAAAAATTAACATCTTTACAAACTTTTGTAGTCACACAGAAAGTATGAAGGAAAAATAAAATATTTTGTTCATTATCCTCTAATCTTATTTATGAACAAAAGCCAGGGAAACAAAAACAGCTACCCAGAAAGTAGACATGGTACAACTATTGATAGAATGTCTTTAATGAAGCTGCAAAGAGCTCAGAGAGAAAGGCATTGACTGGGAATCAGAAGACTGGTTTTTATTCTTAGCTCTGCCACTACCTGACCATGAGATCTCAATGGAACTTCTTTGGGCTTCATTTTCACTGGCTATAAACTAAATGGTCTGGAATCTCTAGTTCTAGCATTTTTTCTATCAACAGTGTTCCAAGATCCCATGGTTCCTTAGTGTAGAAATCATCCGACACATCTTTTGGGCTCCTCTGCATCCTTGTGACAATTCAAGACCATCACTGTCCCACACCCACCAATTCCTTGTGCTCCAGCACCACCGCTAGGGCTCCCAGACCCTGCTGGTCCAAATACAGGTATCTCATTGCTCCTCATCACACCACTGTAGTGAGTCTCTGTGCTCTCCATGGCATGCTCCCATCCAACTTCACCTGGGTAACAAGAGATTGGTAGGTACTGAAAGGACACATTGCAAGAATCAGGATGCTCTGCATTCCAGTCTCAACTCTCTCCTCCAAAAGCAGCCCAGGTCCCCCTTGAAATGATGCCACATTTTCTATACAAGTGGCAATAATCAAACACTTAATCAAAAGTTCTGTTTTTATTGCAATAACTTATTTACTCAAAAAAAAAAAAAAGACAAAGCTAGGGCTGAAAGGCAATTTCTCACTTCAGGAGAATTTGTCAAGTCTCTTAGTATACTGCTGACTGAACTTTCAGAAGGACAAATTCTGAATAAGCTTGGCTTGGAGAGTCACAATTTATCATCTGACCTTCGCTTGCTGATACTGCCTTCAGGTCTGCATTCCTGTGAGTGGCACACAGATGGGCTCTGTGGAAGTTCACAAGATCCATACAAGTAGTGAACTCTCCATTTCAGGAGCAATGGACTAATGAATCAGGAATCACTCCACTTGGCACCCACAAAGGTGGAATAATTCATCACAGCCAACTGCAGTGATTATTACATCAAGAATAAAGAAAGTGAGTGCCAATTAAGCTTCTTGCTCAGACTATTAAAGTTACAGCATTAATACTGCCCACAAATCTTCCTAATAGTTGATTCGTCTGAACTCTTGCATAGTCCATAGTAAAAGAATGCCAGAAGAATTGAATATTGGATATAAAAAATAACAAACTTATTTTGATAACATATTTAAAAGCACCGTGCTTACTCTGATCCAGAAGATGCTATTTATAGCTTGTGTCAAAGAGTGAACATTACAATTAGCACTCTCTCCTTGCCACTTTTTTTTGTGAACTCTTCTAAGATAATTAGTATGATTGCCCAAGACTGTGGGAGTAGAACTCTCCTCTTTTTACTGCTGGAAATGGAAATGTTGCTATTTGGGTCAAATATCTTAAAACTTCCCAGAAAGGATTTTCAGAAATAATTCTGGGAGGCAAGTGAAGAAATTGCCAGAGGGATTCTGGAGAAGAAGGGGGCAATAATGCACTTAGGTTGGTCACTTTGGGATGGAGAATGAAATGAGGATTAAAATGACAAGAAAGGAGAACCTCTTGCGTGATCAGTGAGGTGAAAGAACTGAAGAAGACAAGGAGAGGAGTCTTTGAGCCATCATAGAAGGAGGTCGACGTGAGCTCAGTCAGACTCCAGGGATGGTGGGCCACTGTGGGCTCTGCTCCCGTAGGCTGCTAGTCTGGAAGAAGAATACAGAACACTGCCATTCCCAAGGAAAGCTCTGCCGTAAGTGTCAATATGTAATCTGGCTGAGCTCAGACCACATCAGTTAGCACTCATCATTACATGCATTGTGTTTTTGGTTGTCTGAAATTCACAGACAAGAAGTCAACTCTACGATAACCCAAGTGAGAAGTGAATAATTGGGCCCTAAATTAGTAAAATGTTAACAGATTTGGACAGAAGATCTTGTGGAAGTATAAGATACTTCAGAAACAAAGAGAATGGCTGAATCATTTGTTTAATAAATACATTTAAAGAGGACAGTATAATGTCAAATTCCAGCTCTAGTAGAATGATCACAGAATTCTTCTTCAGCAAGGATTATAAGCAGGAAATAATGGGAGTTCTAGCTATGGTAATCTGGAGACATAAAACATAAGTAAAAACGTTAGAAAATGTTGACAAGATGGAGAAACACTATATGGACATTGTGAAATTGTGACATTTATGCCTTGCTTTGTAGTGACTTTTTCAGGTTTAATATTACAATTATATAAATATATTACCATTAAAACATTAAACATAAGTATTTGTTCACAAGATGATTATGTTCTCCGTATTTATGGAGGAAAAAATGGGAGGAAAAAAGAGCTATAAACCTTTCTTTTTGAAGTGTTAGGGGGATGAGATTTGAAAAAAAAAATCCTCTCTACAATCATTCACATTGTAATCTTTCAGTCTCATTGTGGAAGATTTATAAAAGTTTGAGAAAAGAAATAAAATCACCTAAAATTAAAAAAAAAAACCCTTTGAACAATTTGCTTAATTATTATTCCATAGTTGCAATCATGCCCTACACACAATTTTTAAAAATTGGATTTTAACACATCTCTGTTGCACATTCCAAAGTGATAGCTATAGATCCCACTGATAGTTAAAGACCTAGGATAAATTTAGAGAGGACTGTTCAATAGTTGAGTGGCATCTTCAGGAGTCAGCTAAGGACAGATGTTCCTGTAGGCAAGAGACAGGAACAGAAACAGGTACCAGGAAAGGGACAAAAAGGATCGTGTCATGCAGCCTAGGAGTGCCAGATGACGTCCTAAAGTGACAGCTTGGAAGGGACACACTCTGAACACTACTTGCAGATATTTTGAAAATGGCAAGGAAAATTCAGAGGAAAAAGCTTTTTGTTTTAGGAATACCACATAAAGAAACTTTAAGTGACTCTCTTGGTGGTTAATTCATTACTGCTTTTTCAGAGTTCCATGGCATTGTGTAGTAGATGCTGTTCTAAGAACTTTACATATATTACCTTACTTAATCCTCACAATATCTCCATGAGGTGGATACTACTATTATTCATAGTATGCAGAGATTTTAAAAGTATTTTTTCCACATTTCTAATTTCACTTAGGGGCTTTAGAGTTTTCAGAAACTAGGATAACAGCAATATCCAACATGCTTTCACTATTCATTATTATACATAGTTTTCATGCCTTATCTGTAGCAGCCATCATCACATGAACTGTTTTCGTAATTCTCAAGTTGAAAACCTTACCAGGCTTCTGGCTGTTTTGTCATCCTCAGAAGCCAATGTCAAGAACCACAATTAAAACAACAAAAACAAGGCTCAATAATCACTGCCTTTGGATAAACTATTATGTGAGATTTTCAAACCTATGACAATAACGTAATAATAACATGTTTGCTTAGTCATTTCACACAAATCCTTTATGGAAACAATGAAGAAAAAATATGAATAAAAATTGAGTCTCAAAATGGCTTGGCATAAAGCAGAAAAGTAATATCATTTTCCCACATTCCAAAATGTAATGTAGTTCTCATGGTGGCAATGACAAAAGGGGAGTATAATTTAAGGAATTATTTATCTAATTCTTATTGCCTCCACTAATAGAATTTTTAGCACTCTCTTGGTTTGTAGCAGTATTTTTGGATGGAGCACATTTTTGTAGAATATAGTTGGTTTTTATGTATCTGTAAAATAGCACTACAAAAATGATTCCATTTTGTGATGAATGTGACTGGTAAAAAACCCTGATGGTGTGGTCTCTCATGTAGATCTGTTTCTCCTGCCACTCCTGGAATGTATCGAACTGAAGATTGCAAATGGAGAGACTGGGCCTTGTAACAGACAAAGGAATCATGCAATAGGAGTGGAACTCAGCAGATCCCTAGTCTGTGCCAAGTTCCAGAATAAAGTCTATTAGTGTTTTCTTTTTTTTTTTTTTTTGAGACGGAGTCTCACTTTGTCACCCAAGCTGGAGTGCAGTGGCCCGATCTCGGCTCACTGCAAGCTCCACCTCCCAGGTTCATGCCATTCTCCTGCCTCAGCCTCCCAAGTAGCTGGGACTACAGGCGCCCGCTGCCACGCACGCCCGGCTAATTTTTTGCATTTTTAGTAGAGACGGGGTTTCATCGTGTTAGCCAGGATGGTCTCGATCTCCTGACCTCGTGATCCACCCGCCTCGGCCTCCCAAAGTGCTGGGATTACAGGCATGAGCCACCGCGCCCGGCTCTATTGGTGTTTTCTAACTGTTATGTCTGTATTTTTAAATTCTGTATTCCCATCTATAACATAAACACAATTTTTGAATTAAAAATTCTCTTTTAATAGCTTTGTTTCTGAGTTTAAATACATAGTGTGATGTTTATAAATGGAGAGATTACAAAGTACACAAAACTGTACTTAAAATACATTCCTACAGAGATTGAGATACACACTTGTATTTGACAAGGACCAACTAAAGATCTATGCTCTGACAAAAATATATTGGGACATTATGCATGATTTACACAAAAACTGAGATTTTTGCAGCTGAAATATTACTGGAAGGATAATATATGAATTCATCATTTGTTATCTTCCTTGTTATAAATGGTAGCTGATATTCTGTCTCATATTCTTACCAGAAATTCTTTGTCTCAGATACATTACATATAATATATATATATACACACACTTATTATTATCATTTTTATAACATGACTAATGATCACAAAATTTCAGATATACCCCTCATTAAAACACAGGCTACATGAAACAAAAGATTAATAATACTAGCTTAAAATGTGACTTCTAATTGCCTGTAAATATAAGCTACAAATAACTACGTAATAGTAATTTTCTGCATTACATTGATAATCACTGAGTTATTTAACCAAAGGCAAATGGAGTGAAAATGGCATGAAATAAAAGATCTAAAAGGGAAAATGAGTTGGGTTGTGGTCAAAGGCATAGTGAAATGAGGATATCTATAATCTCATTTCTTCCATTGCCTTTTCGCTTGTTTAATCTCACTTTTTCAATCCCTAATAGGAAACTCAGCAGCAGCTTGTACATTTTACACACAGATTCATCAACTTAAGCCATTCCAGCCTATATCTCTCTAAACAAACAAAGGTGACTCTGAGTAATAAAAATAAAGGCTTGAACTTTTAAACTTATATTGTTCTTATAATTAAAAAGACTATTCTATAGTGGAATGTAGCTGAACAATACAATAAAATTCGCTGGCTAATTTAGAGAGGTGGTGTAGACAGTGTAGTGGTTCTCCACATGTGCTTAGCAGACCACCAGCAGAAGCAGCAGAACCTTGAAACTTAGAAATGCAAATTCATGGGCCAGACTCCAGGTTTACTGACTAGAAAACTCTAGAAATCTGGTCTAAGAATTTGCATTTCTAACAAGTTCCCAGCTGAGAACTTGTTAAAACCCACTAGAAGCCAAAGCTCATTTCTGAAGTCACTACAAAAATAACTTTCCAGAGCATTTATTTTAGACAAATTCCAGGAAAATATTCAGAAATATTCAGAAAATATTCAGAAAATATAGCAAGGTGTGCTATTGATATCCATGATCTATGATATCCATATCTTTAACATGAGAACAACAAGTTGTTTGATACCTCCAATTATAGTACTTACAAATGTTTTTCTTTGGTAAGTTTGAAGTGATGATTTTCCAAAAATCCAGATGCAGTTGACTTGGGAACCACAGTCTGAGAATCAATGGATTGGAACACAGATTCTGAAGTGAGGCTCAGCCCCTTATCAACTACATACGTTTAAGAAAACTGTTTAATACAATTCTTTTCTGTAAATGGGGATAAGTTAATGTATTCCTCATAAACATGATACGAGAGTTAAATGAGTCAACCACTTAAAACCCTGCCTGAATTCTAGTAAGTCCTGTATGTGTGTGTTAAAATAAAATGTGTGGAATTAGTTGCATCTGTTATATTTTACCCACAGTCACCTCATGGCACCTGTGTAATTCTGTCAGCATTTTATTTCCAGATGGCTGAAAAAAAATCACTTTAACCCATTGGTTCGCAATCTTGACAGAATATTAGAATCACCTGGGAAGCTTTTAAAAATTACTAATTTCATTATTTTGATGTATTTGATGTAGGCTGAAGCCTTGGTACTAGAATATTTTCAATGCTCTCCAGGCAATTATAATATTCAGCTAGGATTGGATTGGAAATTATTGCCTTAACCTATAAATAACCAGTATGTTTCCAGAATATGGTGGTCATATTTGGGATCTTGTGTTACACAAATAAATAATAATACTGAATAGAGCAAAGCTCTATTGCCTAGAGCTTTTTAAAAAACGGGCTGATTGTATAATGTGCTCACAAACTTAATAACAGCCAGATTTTAATGAATCTGAGGACTTAGGATAAAATTAGCCATATATATTCAGGGTCATAAAATGTACAGTTTCAGACAATCCACCATCAATGTGTACAGAATTTTAAACAATCGGCTAATTAAAGAGGTGATACTTCAATTCTAGCAATATGGTTAAAAACACAGTATAGCAGATTCTTGGCATGTGAGGATTTAATGTTAATCAGTTTTCATCCTAAAGAGCCATGGCTACAGGGATTTGTACTTGACTGAAACATAGATTTGAACAATTTATGCCATGGGGCTGGCAAATGGGATTTGAGCTGCTGTACCTGTCAGTGAGCTTAGCCTACAGGCACCATTCTTTCATATGGTCATACATCCTTTTCTCAATGATAAAAACATGGAGGTTTGTGTATGAGTAACAGCCAACAGATAAGAAGTTAAATGTTGGTGAAAGTTGAAAAGCTAGCAATAAAAATTTCCCACAGCCAAAATTCAATTCCCAACAAAAGCAAAAGACTGTTCAAACATTTTTACATTCCCAAACATGAAGATTTTTAAAGATCTTACAAATATTTCTCTTATTAGAGATATAATATACAGAGTTTTAAGTTATCTTATAAGGCTGCACAGTTTATTTAGATTTAATCCCCAAGTTAATGAAATGTAAAAAGGTATTATATCTCATCATTAATATTCTCTATGCTTTTTACATGAAAATGAAAATGAGTTGGATGTATTTTCCATCTAAGTCAGAAGAAAAAACCTGTATGTAAGTATCCACTATCAAGATTATCTCCTAAGGCTCAAGACAGATCTTATGAGGTCTAGGCTTCACATACTGTCAGCACAAAACCCTCTGGGCAGAATGAAAGCCAAAGATTAGACTGTGGTTTATCTGTGCTCTCCTTTGAGAAATGTTAGAACACATTTCTTATGAATTACAAATACCAAAGAAGCAACACCTTTTAATAGCTGCCTCTGCCTGTGTGTTATTATGAACATGATAGTAAGATGAAGAAAATCAGGTGGGAATATATTATTTCTTAATACATTCAGGTAACCATTGCATCTAAAACAGAGCTCTTTATGGTTGAAATTTTGACTAAAGGCAAAGGTTTAGTCAAATTTTGTTGTCAGGAAATTAAATAAGAAAAAACAACGGTGACAACGGTGACTATATAAGAACCCATGTTCAGTAGAAGCCAAGCTCGTTTCTGAAGTCACTACAAAAACAAGGTTCTAGAGCATACGTTTTAGATAAATCCCAGGAAAATATTTCATAAGCAGCCAGGTTTGCTCTTCATACCCATGAACTTACAACATTTTTCTTTGTATCAGAGTAGTTGCAGATTGTTCAGCATTGCCATTTCCAATACTTATAAGCCTTTTTCTTTAGTAGTTAATTATAAGCCATAGTTTTTCCTAGCAATTTTGAAACTCTCCATTCTCTATCCTATCTCTTGTCCCTTGCTTAATACCCAAACTCCAGTTCACTTCCCCTTGTAGAGATCTGTGGAGTTTTCAAGTCACTTTTGGTTTAAACAAGATGACAGTAAAGACTAAATGAGATGATGTATAAAACCTACATAGGACAATATCTAGCTCTGGGCAAGCCCTTGATAATTGTCAGATTCCAACGCCATGTTATATCCCCACCTAATATTTCCCAATATTCATCTACAAAGTAGTAAATACGCACTTTTAAAAAAATTACTCTCCTCAGAATAGGAAACTGTGTTCTTTAAGGAAGAAGCAAAGGTGTAGCTCTCTTTCACAAAATGCTCCTTATATTCTATATTGATAAGAAAAACACTAGAACTCCTGAAATTTTGAAACAGAAAAAATTTAGGCCTAACAATTGTGTGTTTTGTAGATGTATAAAGATTTTAGAGGTTCTCCTTGCTGAAACTAGCTTCAAATGTATTAATTTTTTTTTCTCTTACTTACAACATTTTAGCTGAGAACTTTCTAACCTACCAAGGATATCCAGTTTGCCTTGGTAGGGTCACAGTGTTTTCAATCCTCCTCTGCTACTTTTAATAGGAGATCACCCCCTAGTGGAAATGCAGTAGAAAGTATGGCATTTTTGTGCCTCTCTGTTGAGTAAAAATTTAAAGGAAATCTATGTCTCTTAAAATGATATTAATGCTGCCAAGTAAAATCTAAAGAGGCAATTTTGTAAGCAACAAAGATTTCTAAGTTACAATGAGTTCTTATTTGCATAAGAATATATTAACAGTTTTAAAGTTTCTTGGACCTGTATCCTAATTCACAAATTATTGTCTATTTCCATTAGAACTTTTATTTCATTTCCTTATTTTATTTTTAGACACTGATGTGCCTGTAAATGTAAACTACAGAACATGACTGAAGTAATTTGTAATCTTCTTTCTGTTTAAGAAACTTGAGGGCTTCATATATCTTCACAGTCAAATGGATAATACCCATGCTTTAGACTATTTTGGTCCATTTTCAGAAGAAATTGTATACAAAATATCAAATATTAATATTTGCCTTATATTTAATAGATGCAATACAAAAGGACTATTCTGGATGCTTGACATGTCATTCAACTAATAAACCTATAAAAATACCTGTGGATAAAATGCTTAGCTATCATCTCCATTGGTGCATCTGCTTTTAAATTGATAATATAGCATGTGAATGTTCTAATGAAAAGCCTAAGTGTGAATGTAGTCATTTTTTAAAATGCATAAAAACTTCATCACATTTTCAAATCAAAACCAATAAATTCAACCTCGTCTTTGATAAAACCTTCCATTAATCATAACTGCATATATGTGATTGTGCTTTTATGATAATATAACTTTTTGACAAAGCATTACAATCTAAATGATTGTCAGTTTTGCATTTTTCAATCACCTCATGAAATATTGATTACAACTATTTCTGAAAGAATAAAACCTCAATCTTAGGTAAATGGCAAATTGCCACTTAAGTTAGCCAAAGGAGAAGTTATTTATTTGTATTAAGTACTTTGCATAGACTCTTGATGGCCCTATACAATTCATAATATGTGATATATACAATAATATAAAAATATAAAACACTAATGCACGAGAATAATTTTTTGAAAGGGCTCTCTGGAATTAAGCATGGAAATTCCAATATGAGCATGATGTTTAGATAACTTCAAATATAACACTAACATTTAAATATTTATATATGTGTATTTTCATGATGTAAAAAGTTTTGCATCATAAACTGATTAAACTGCCATCAACTAGAGTGCATGAATTATAGAATTAGGCAAGAATATTAATTCCTGCCCCACCTACCTTACAAGACTGTTGATAGCACCACAATTAAAAATATATATGAAAGTGCCTTGTAAATTACAAACAGTTATAAAATTTTCAGGTGTGCTATGCTTATAGTTGGATGATAAATTATTTTGATGATAAAAATATTTTTCATTGTAACATATTGAAGGATTCTATCAGCCATATGAAACAGGGTGTTAGGCATTGAAGCAAATATAGCCCTTAGCTATTCTGTTCTGAAAAGAAGTAATAAGCTAGAAGAGAGAAGAATTAAGTAGCCAACTGATTTGAGTGATTGTGGGACAGGGTGGAGAGGACAGAGGCTACTTTGCAGGCATGACACCAAGAATTAGAGCCAATTATTAAACTCAACTGATTTGATTGATCAAATACCACTAAGTTTCACTTTGTATCTATTCTGTGTAATCAAAGGCCTGCCTGTCATATAAGTTGGCAGAACAGATTTTGACAATACACATGTAATGCTACAAAGAGTGAAGTTAGGGTTGTCTAAGCTAACAGCACATTTGCAAAAGTGGTATATGTATGTATAAAGCAGAAGGAAAACAACTCATTTTCAAATTTATTTTAATATAAGTACCATTTCCTCTACATATATTAAAATAAATGTGAAAAAGTATACACCCACACGTGTGCGCACACACACACTAGCCCTGTAAGGAACACTTAATTGTTCAGTAAAAGGGACTCAGAGCAAGTCAGCTTCGTTGTTAAATATATACTACTCTTTTTGCTGAGCTAGTAGGAACTCTACATTACTACTGTTAACATTAGCTATAGTAACATTGTGAAGAAGGTCAGGAGAATTTCTAATGCTTGGATGGCAAAACTGCAATTCAGATCAGTTTTACTTCTGTTTTTATAGGTGAAGAGTAAAGAATGAAGGCTCTGATTAAAATAATACAAAATTATACAAGTAAGAATCATTTTGCTTTGAAAAGCATATTAACTGAAGCAATTATTATCAATGTTATGTTAAATAATCATATTAACAACCTTAGTTACCCATATTTTAGTAGACAAACTAAGATCCTCAATAAATTAAGAATAAATCCAGAAATGGACACTTACAGTGACAAAATGAGAATTGTTAATTAAATGTCATTCATTCTCAACTCTTCAAAGCACAACAAAGTATCAAAAAAGTAACTGAGACTATGCAGCACATGTCACATTAAAAACTGCTTAAACTAAAATTATGAACCTTCCTTAGCATTCCTGGATTGATTCTTAACATAATTTTTCTAACTGGCCTAATTTCCATGTTTCCTTCCATATGCAAGTAATAAATACAGTAAGTAGTGCAGTTAGAGGTAGGCATAATGACTTCTAGAACAGTGACAGCTGAAATTATAAATTTAAGTTTAGAGACAGACAAACATAACAATGAGTCATGCAAATATGAATATTTATAATAGATGATGCTAAGTCATCTCAAGGGCAGGTTAAACTGTGTTCAATGCCTTTCCACCAATAGTACTTTCTCACTCCTACTTCACTTTATTTTTTTTCATAGAACTTTGTCACCACCTGAAATATATTCATTTCTTTATGGGTTTATTGTCTGTATCCCTACAGTAGAATAAAATAAAAGCTGGTTTAAAAGGCAAAGACTTGATCTAGTTTATTCTCTGCTGTATCCCCAATGCCTAGCACAGAAAAGTAGGTGTTTTACGTAACTGGTTTGCCCATGAGTGTGTATTCTTCTCCTATGCTGCTGGGAGTGATATGCCCATAACACCAAGTAATGGATTTTTGGTAACAAGATTGGTCTTTTACACCATCCAAAAGCAGCAAAATTATATGAATTAACAAAAATGTATAAGCACATGACTGTCACACATCCACTTAACTCACTGCACAGCTAAGCACTGCCTGTTCACACTAATGAAATAAAAGTATCATGGAATTTACATGACTAATTAAATGTAACATGTGCTATAGTAAAATAACGTAATTGGCAACCATTTTCTGAAAGAAGCCTGAGACTCTTATTCTTATATCCAAATCCACTTGAACTTGTGTGCTTGGAGAGGTTAAGGAAGACACTAGAGTAAAACATTTTCACATATTCACAATGAAAAATATCTGAAACAAAAACCAAAACCCTGTTTATCAGAATTTCTTTTCAAAAAAAGAACAGCATCCTAGTTCTCTAGGGGAATACTAGAGAAAAATAGTTTTGACACAATTATAATTAGCCATATTGATCAATTATTGGAACTTTGAGAACAGAGTACCTGAATTGCTGCCTATCACTTTTTCAAGAATAATTTTATGTCCACATATATTTTTAAAATCTTGCTTTACATATGATCTCTTTATAAAACAATCTGGAGATAATTCAATACTCATGACAAAGGCACTAATACACTAATACTAATAGTAATGATTGAGGATGGGATACTTCAGTGAACTCTGACAAAATTACAACCCAAGTCAAGTTGCTATAAATGTAAATGTAATTTTACACTCTCTAGTTAGTAGCCACTGCATAGGAATGTGCATAATATGACAACGTAACTCCAAACTGTTTCCAGAATGAAACAGGGCCAGGCCGGGTGCGGTGGCTCAAGCCTGTAATCCCAGCACTTTGGGAGGCCGAGACGGGCGGATCATGAGGTCAAGAGATCGAGACCATCCGGGCTAACACGGTGAAACCCCATCTCTACTAAAAATACAAAAAAACTAGCCGGGCGAGGTGGTGGGCGCCTGTAGTCCCAGCTACTCCGGAGGCTGAGGCAGGAGAATGGCTTAAACCCGGGAGGCAGAGCTTGCAGTGAGCTGAGATCCGGCAACTGCACTCCGTCTCAAAAAAAAAAAGAAACAGGGCCTATGATGAAAAGTTGTGCTAAATTTCATGCCAATTTGTTCTGAGAATGCTACTACTTCATGTAGGCCTTTCTTGAAGTGAGTAATAAGTCTCTCTGTCAACTTTTTATATAGTTGGATCTGGATTGACTCAGAGAATTATAAACTATGCCACAGTGAAAAACGTCAGTGTGAAGCATTAAATGAATAGCGATCTTTACTTACCTAGGAGCCACTTCCATCTCAATGAAACACTCTGGTAGTGAGACTAAATTATATGTCTAAACATTAGATATTTCAAATCAAACAATACCTTGAAGTTCTGATATTCTTGTGTCCAAATTATTTTCAGGGGAAGAGAGACAGGGAGCAAGAAAAAGAATGAGAGAAAGGATGTGCACAGGGCTGTATTGCTGAAAGGTGACACTCTGCCTTAATCTCATATTCATACTTTACACCTCCAATTAATCACCACATTGTTATCACATTACTCATCCCTAAAAACTACTTGGGGCCCCTCGGCTGGATCACCAAGAGTGATTTCCTTGAATCATAAGTCTAACCTAAACCCTGACTGTCTATCAGTCTAACCCAAACCCTAAATGTCTCCAAGCACACAAGGTCAAGTGGATTTGGATATGAGAATAAGAGTCTCAGGTTCCTTTCAGAAAGCAGTTGCCAATTACATAATTTTACTGTACTACATGATACATTTATTTTATTTCATTAGCATAAACAGACAATGCTTATTTCTGTATGAGTCAAGTGGATCTATTACAGTCACGCACTTATACTTTTTCGTTAATTCACATTCATTAACAAAAAACATTAACAAGTCGAAACATTAACAAGTATGACAGGCCTTATGCTACTTGTCTCACATTAGTGCCAATAATAGCATCTTTAAAGAAATGTCCTCGTGCCTTTGCTTATGGCATTGCTTTTCCAGTCCTTCCTTCTTCTCTGCTTACCTAATAGGTTATGAGACCAAAAGCCCTGAACCTTTGGCTTTTGGTGTGAAGTCTCTCCTAAAAATAGGTAATCTCTTCCCCCAAACTCTGAACCTTCCAGTTTTATTCTTTTGAGTCATATTTTGTTTCATCAACAAACGCACATTACCATGATGGAAGGAGGTATCTGAAAACACATTTGGTTAATTTGATCAACGGTGTTAATTCATTCCTGAAGCCACATGTAAAGTAACTCTTCAGTGAGAAAGGATTCCCATGAGAAAACATCACGGCTGAGATGTGCTAAAATATGTGTCTAATCAACAGCTTTAATTTTAATCCTCTGAGAAATTTTCACAGATGCATTCTTTTTTATTGTGAATAATCAATTATCTGTGCTTTTGCTGAGTTGTATGGGCTGGTAATATAAACATTAAAAGGTAAGCCTACCAAAGCAAGAATCAACCTAACAAACATGCCAACAAACTAAACTAAAGGTAACATAAAAATGGGTTGGGCTAACAACCAAACGAACAGATTCATTTAGCTACTTGTAAAAAAATGAATGCTTAACGTCCATCAATACATATTTAGTCTCTGGCTAGAAAAAGGTACTGTTTTTGAGATATAAGACACTTTTAAGATGTAAGATACTAGAAGACAACCCATTTTATGAATTAATTATCCCAGAGTAAACAATGTATGGTCACCAGCTCAAGAAATGTGCATCAAGGCATGTGTAAAGCAAAGGATAGCCAGAACTAGGGTAATATTTTATTCAGAGTAAAATGCAGATAGGTAATACAAGGCCTGGCTATAAACAAGGAGTCAGTGCTCTCAGGTAAACTTATATATAACATTAAGAATTGGCTATATGCAGTAGTAAAATGTTTATGTGCTTTTTTAATACAGAAAAAACATTTCATTGTCAGTTAACAGATAATTCATACGTGTATACACATACATATATTTCTATTTTTTTCTGCCAACAGTGAGATATTCCTCTTTTAAAATACTGGATAACACAATGCTACCCTAGGACTGGCATATACTCAGCAAAACGATGACACTTGAATGGAACAAAACATAAAAAGAAGATAATTATAACAATAATAAAACTGCAACACATAAAGAGAACATTTAGGCCAACCTTATAAGTCACATTTAACAGTCACACATTCATCTTACTTTCTGCTTTCAATGTGGTACAATGCCATAGAAGTAAATAACTCAATTATAGAAATTCTAATATAACTTCATAATACATCAATTCTAGAATTCCACAGATCTTTTTACTCCTGGATTGTGTATGACCTGTCTCCTGCCTTAATAGGTTTGTCATACAACTTGCAAATTCGGCCACAAGACTAAACAAGACCACAAAGTAGGCTGTTGCTAGAGATTTTCAACATTCTAGAAATGGCTCTGAAAGTGCATGGCTTGTTCCCAGTTGGAGTCTTGTAATTAGTCTCTGCCATATGTTCGTCTGGCTGAATCCACAGTTTCATCCTAGGAAGCACCAAGCCTCTAGGCACAAGCAGACTAGGTAGTCCTATTTTTTTTTTTCTTTTTAGCTAGGCATGTGATTCATTTTATTTTGTTGTTAGGCAAATAAATAACCCATATTTTCCTCCTAGAGTTACTTGATAAACACTTTTATTCTCAAGTGAAACACTGTACTAGAGTAATTATATGGTCTTTCCTTAGAGAACAAGCTGTTAGAAAAATGTGTAGGAGAGAAGGTGTATAAATAAAGTAGCAGAAAAGAGTTCTGAAATAACATGGACCAGAAGATTCCTGGTACCCCATTCCCTTATTTTTCTCAACAACCAGGCCAATATGTAGGAATTTAATTTTTAATTAAGCCATATTCATAATTTGGCTTTATGTTCAAGGATTATTTATTGTCATTAACATTTTCTCATCCAATTAATCATGCTCTTATACCTAGCAGATGGAATATTACGTGTGTATTTACATAGAGGTAATGTGACTAGCCCCATCTGAAAGTGAAATCATTGTGTTGCTCTACATCGTAAGGCAAATGTGGTTACTGCTAAAAACAACTAGAAATATTATTGCTCACTAGTCATTTTTTTTGTAGAAGGAGAGTAGTTAAAAAGCAAGATCTTTCTCAACAGTTGACTACCAATCAGGTTTTCAAATTACATTGATTTATTAAACAGTATGAATTTTAATTTTGTTTAAAATAGTATTCAAGACTAATGACAAAAAGAAGGACACATAATTAATGCAGCAAATCGAGTCTACCCTGAAGATACCCTCTTTCAAAATTAGTTAATAGTAGAGGTGATTATTTGTCTTGTTGCTACCTGGCTCTTATTACTGGAACTTAATAGCTATAGCACTGTCTTACTGCCAGAATGTTGATTTTTTTTCTTTAATTTACCATTGAAATATTTTAAAGTCAATGTGTTAACAATAAGTTACTACACAAGGATAATATATTAGGATTTAAACTTGTGAAAGATATCAAGCCCAATAATTGATGGAAAAAATACAACTGACATCTTCCAAAAGGAAGCACTCCAATGTAGTAACACCACAAAACAATGTTGTTTTTCATGGTACAGTGTTTGCATCAAAATCCATTATAAGCTACAAAATACAAAAGTATGACAATGCTTGGAAATAATCTACTCCTTTAAACGTAATACAAAAAGGAGTAAGTGAATCTTGACAAGATTGATTAAAACTGAAGAATGATACAAAATTGTGGTGTAATTTTTAACTAATGGCAGATTTCAAATACTTCATGAACAAAAGTATTGAAAGAAAATTTTTGGAATCAAATGATTTCCCAGTGTCCCTTTTATGATATCATGACATATGTATCTACCTAAATGTAAATTTCTAAATATAAGTTAGACAAGAGGAATAATTTCAAGGGATCTGTTATATAACATGGTGACTATATTTAATAATAATATATTGTATATTTGAAAATTGCTAAGACAGGAAATAGATTTTAAGTGTTCTCACCTCAAAAAATGTATATGAGGTAATGGATATGATAACGAGATTTGATTTAGCCATTCCACAATGTGTACATATATCAAAACATTATGTTATACACTATAAATACATACAATTTTTATTTGTTATTTAAAAAATGGATACATTGAAAAATATCTTATAGACTTAACTGACATAATCATATCTGTTTGGTAATTTTCTTAGAAAAAGCTTGTGCTTTGTGTTGTTTCTGGGAAACTTGTAATAACTGCTGAATCAATGGTGATTTTGAGAAATTTGCTTTATGCTACTCTATGAAGGAAATAATACAGTAAAAGACAGCATTTATTTGATCATTAATCTGATTGTGATTGCTCTTTGCC
This sequence comes from Piliocolobus tephrosceles, assembly GCF_002776525.5. Lineage (NCBI taxonomy): Eukaryota > Metazoa > Chordata > Mammalia > Primates > Cercopithecidae > Piliocolobus > Piliocolobus tephrosceles. The sequence continues at coordinate 159,830,311 of NC_045437.1, forward strand.
AATGTTAAATTAATACAAAAACAACAAAAACAAAAACATACTCAAACAAAAAAAAATCAAGATTTTGTAGCAGTGTAATCAATCATGCACAAGAAAATAAGAGTATGAAGAAATAGTCCACTGAATGCCAGCTCTTCACAGATACTCCAGCTGTTAGACAATTGCTAGCGGTTTTCATTTTCAATTAAAAAGTACTTGAGGGACTGTTTAATACATTTAGATGCAAAGAGAGAACTTATACCTCTGGGGTGACCCAACTGGAGAAATGTATACTTGATCATTGAAACATTTATATTTCAAGGCAAAGTTGAGGTGAGTTTTTTCATTTCTTGCATAGTTTATGTTTGATTAGATCAAAAAGTCAACAAATTGTGCCTTTTCTAAGACTTATTTAAGAGGGTTGAAATGGTAATTACAAATTTACAGGTATACGTTTCCTGAATACTAACAACTTGGGTATGTTACTTACCTTCTTTAAGCCTTATTTTCCTTTGGTAACATTTACAAAGAAAAATGAACTTCATGAAGTTAGTTTAAGGATTAAATGATAGAATTCATGTGAAGCTCTTATCCTATTAATTGGACCATAATAATTACTCAATAAATGATAGCCACATTATTTAACTTTTGTCACTAAGGGAACTAAATTTGACTTTCTCATTTCAACTTTAGGTGGAATCTAGGGAAACATCAATAATCTGCTGACAATCAGGTACTCTGATAAATAGGTATGTATAAGCATCAAGGATATAGATGCATTAGAAATCTAACTCCTCAAATAGAGTATGTTGAAAGCTTCCTTTTTATCTCTGCCCTTCTATGAATATTCCCATACCTTATCACTGTGCTCACAAAAATATTCTCTTATTAATTAATGCTTCTGGAAAGCATTGATGCTTTCTAAAATACAGTATCTATTTTTTAAACTTCTCTCTGCAAAACTTTCTCTATTTTTTTGTGTAATCACTACAATTAAAATAAAGTGGAGACAAGACACCCAGGGACTCAGAGGTGAGACACATTCATTACATTAGGTTCTGCTCAGTCTATAAGTCTCATTTAGAAACAGCTGCACCAGAGATTCTGCTACATTGAACAGTCAACTCTGAAAGCTTGGCAGAGGTTGGCTTTAAGGGACTGACATATTATGTGCCATAGCTTACTTCATGATTTTAGCCTGCGAATCTGTGCAAAGTAGACCCCATGAAAATGTTTCGCTATTTGGCTCTGCCCCAATTACACAAATGCATTTGTAAGAGTGCTCACAAATGCAATTATAAGAGTAGATAGCTCCTCACACCGGTGCAAAATAAATGAAAAGATGAAATTCTGAATATCATTTTCATGGGTAATGACTCCTATGTAAAAGGAATAAATTCCATTCAAAATGGAATCATTCTCACACATTCACATATAGACATATGTGTTAATTCACTTATAATTCACTTATGAACATGGGGGATATTCCCATCTCGCTGTCATTGTTAGACTAATTTTTGAGAATTATATATATAAGACTTTACATAGTCACTACATCCTTGGCATCTGTACTAAAATGTTATCCAGCTCTAGTAAAAGAACATACTACTAACAATGAACACATCTACTTGCCTCTCTATATTGCTATCAGCATATCAAAGGAGGTTTGGAGAATGGAAAGCATTGCCTTCCAAATATTCTCTCAAAGAGATCTGTTTGGAAAGGAGCACTGGCAATGCCAGAAAGAAAAACAACTTCCACATAATTATTCCATTTTTATCAACCACCAAATAAACATTAGCAGATAGTCTTCAAATTGGTTTGTGGGAGGTAGAATTACGGTTTATTTTAGATGTATACAGCTGCATGAGTCACTGGGGGAAAAATAAATGTGTTGATTTATCAATATGTTATATCAATTACAGGCACTGCTCTGCCCAACTGCTTTTGGGATCTGCATGCTTAGTGGAGAATGAATTTAAATCTGTCCAGGTGCATATTTAGGGTTGTGCTGCAAGTCAAACCCACACAGTAATGTAAAGGCATTTTTTAAGGAAAAATTCTAACACAGTTAAAAAATTCAGAAAGTACTAATAATTAAAGGCAAATGTCATTAAGTGTTATTCAAAGTTAAAATATTAATCATGGATACTTTCTAATATTAATTCATTTTTCATAATTTCTGAATATCTTAATGATTCTTAATGATTCCCTTTGGTCAAGAACCTTCTATTGATTTTATTGCTTTTAGTTTTCTCTTGAGCCTGAGAAAGCGGAGTTAGGAAACTGGGTTTACAGACATCACTTGCCTTTTCCTCATATTCTAAACTCTTCTAGAACCAACTCCCTCAGGTAATAGTGAGTAATTTGCTTAAGTCATCTCATGTAGTTCACCCCAAACACTTTAAGGTAAACGTTATTATTATCCCTTTTTTTTTCTCCCCTTGGTAAGAAAACTTCGTTTCAGAGAAGTCTGATTTGTCCAAGGTCACACAGTCAGCATGGGGCAGAGGGAGTGAGAATTTAATCCTTGGTGGTTTGGTAGTAAAATCACAGGCACTGAGGCCAAACCACGTGCACCAACTCCCACAAACACCCAACTAGACAGATTAAGGTTTGGCAGATATCAATAAACGAGGGTGTGTACACCTTCCAAGGTATAGGAGAAAGACCGTTCCTCTCTGAGAAGCAGACAAATCATGATTTTTTAAAGTACTGCATATAGATATAGAGAACAGTTTGAAGGTTGGCAGAGACTAAGGAGCGGGTAAGGCAGGAGGGAAGAGGGTAAGACTGTAAAGGGATATCATGAGGGATTCTTCAAGGGATGGAAATGTTCTGTATCCTGACTGTACCAATATCAATTCCTTGATTGTGACATTGCATTATAGTTTTGTAGGATTTTTTTTTTTCCACTGGAGGAAAGCTGAGTAATGGATACACGGCATCTTCCCTGTATTATTCCCCACGACCCCCCGCTTTTTTTTTTTTTTTTTTTTTTGAGACGGGAGTCTGGCTCTGTCACCCAGGCTAGAGCGCAGGGGCACAATCTCAGCTCACTGCGAGTTCCGCCTCCCGGGTTCACGCCATTCTCCTGCCTCAGCCTCCCAAGTAGCCGGGACTACAGGCGCCCGCCACCACGCCCGGATAATTTCTTTTTGTATTTTTAGTAGAGACGCGGTTTCACCTTGTTAGCCAGGATGGCTACAATCTCCTGACCTTGTGATCTGCCCTCCTGGGCCTCCCAAAGTGCTGAGATTACAGGCGTGAGCCACCGCGCCCAGCCTCCTGTATTATTTCTTACAATGTCATGTGACTCTACAATTATCTCAAAATAAAAACATTTACTTAAAAACAGTGTAGACATCTTAACATGTAGTTACACTTAATTAATTTGAAAGGTAAACCAAAGAGCTAAAAAGTCAGACCAGTGTTTCAAAAATCCAAACACGAGGGAAGCCCAAAAGACAGCCAGGAGTAGGTAGCGGAATCCTGCAGAGCACTCTGTCAATTAAGTCATTCTCACAGGTAGCAGGAGAGCCCCAGACTCTCCTGGAGGTTCATCTGTGATATACAAGCCATGCAGCCACTGTTTGAGCTGCTCTTCCCTGGGGCTGCTCACAAAGGGAGGCAGAAAACAGGGTAGAAGTCTTTCTTCAAGTTTTGTCTGTCCACACTGGCTGACTGGATGCTCTGGTGAGCCTAATATTGGTGTATCTATTGCCTGGCATTGGAAATAGGAAGAACCACTCAGAAAATGACAAATACAGTGGGTTACCTAGGGGCCCTGGAGGGGCCATTCTGTAAGCAGAAGTCAGTGCTTACTGTACTATAATTTATATACTATCTAACAGTTTGGGCAACCAAAACTTCTTAATCTCCTAGCAAAATTATAGCTGTCATAGAATTATCTAAGAGAATTGCTCTACTTTGTATGTGTGTACCCACAAGCGGAGCAAAAAACAAATTAGACCCTTGGAAGCAGCACACTAAATACTAAAATATCATATTTAAATACCAAAATATTATAGATCACAAAACAAATATAGTAGGAGAAAGAGTCATAGCAATAAAATGTTAATACTGTAAGGATAAAAGAATAAAAATAATATTTCTTGGACAATTCAGGCTCCTACTCCTTCCAGATTCTCCTCCTCCTTAAGACCATTTGGAAGTAACCAGCTCTGTACTTGGGATAAAGAGGCTGAATTTTGCTGCAAATAAAAATTGGTACAACTGCTTTCAACTGCAGGTGGTGGTTGTTCATTTTTAAAAAAATACTAAAAAAAAAATACTTAAAACAAATGGTTGGCAACACCTTTCATCATATTTAGAAAAGAACCAATGGTAGTGAAAAAAATCAAAGCAAATTAAAAAAAAAAACACCTTTATTTTGAGATAACTTTAGACTTATAGAAGAGTTGCAGAAATAGTACAGAAAATTCCCATACATCCTTCACAGCTTCCCCCCTGTTCACATGTTACATAATCATGGAAGATTTAACAAAACTAAGAGCTTTGATACAATACTACTAACCGAAGTGCACAACAGAACTTTAAAAATACTTCTCACACTTCGGGAGGCTGAGGTAAGCAGATCATGAGGTCAGGAGGTTGAGACCATCCTGCCTGACACGGTGAAACCCCGTCTCTACTAAAAATACAAAAAATTAGCTGGGTAAGGTGGCATGCACTTGTAGTCCCAGCTACTCGGGGGGCTAAGGCAGAAAATTGCTTGAACCCGGGAGAAAGAGGTTGCAGTGAGCTGAGATGGCGCCACTGCACTCCAGTCTGGGTGACAGAACAAAACTCCACCTAAAAAAAACAATTTGTGTGTGTGTGTGTGTGTGTGTATGAAATATATATTTCTCCAGTTTTTCTAGTCATATAATTTTTCTGTTCCAGGATCCAATTCAAGATCTCATATTGCAGTTAGCTGTCATGCCCTTAGTCACCCTGAATCCGTAATAGTTTCTCAACCTTCCCTTTATCATTCATGACCTTGAGAACTTTGAACACTTCATGTCAGTTATTTGGTATATTGTTCCTGTATATCATTTTGACTGATGTTTTCTCATAATTGTATTGAGACCACGCATTATCTGGAACGACACCATGCGGGTGATGTAGCCTTCACAGTGCGTCATATTGGGGGTTCATTATGACTATACGTATTGGTGGTTACATTAACCTCAGCTAGGATAGCGTCTGCCAAGATTGTACACTGTCAAGTTACTACTTTTTTCATTTGTAATTATTAAATAGTTTGAAAGAGATTCTGTTTTTGCTTATACTTTGGTCCATTAATTTTAGCCTCCATTGGTGGATCTTGCCTTGCAGCAATTGTTACTGTGATATTCTAACAGTGATTTTCTATTTGTAATTTTGGATTTTAATATAGTCTCTTCTTCTACACTTACAATTCGAATTCTTCTGCAAAGCACTGCTGTTTAGCCACCTTATTCATTGATTCAATTCTTTATATTAGCATGGGGCCATGGATAGTTATTCTATTCTTTGGAGTATAATCCACTATTATAATCATTTTATTTCTCAGGCTCTTTCAGGTTGGCTCTGTGCTCCTTTCACTAGGCTTCATCCCCGGTTCCCTTATGTTTAGCACCTGGCACTTTCCAGTATAGCAAGATGCTCTAGATGCAACTTGTATTTTCCCCACCCCAGCCCTGGAATCAAATGGTTCTCCAAGGACCCCTGGTATTTTTTATTGCAGAATTGTATTTAGAAACAACTAAGTTATAAGCACTGAGCATACTCATTGCTATTGGGGAACTCACTGCTTCTAGTCTTCTCAGTGAAGAGAACTAGGAAATAAAGGTATGTATATTAACTCATGCATATGTAAGCATCTATATTTCTGTGTCTATTTCTATTCCTCTGTGTGTGTATATGTGTATATATATATGCAAATATAATTATGCTATATACAATTTTTTGGTATATCCATATTAATATCTCCACCTCTCTTTCAGGACCACAGGGCTCATCCTAGCATTCCCCTTTCTTTTGTAACTTCTTACTCTAACAGTGGGACTCCTAGCTCCGATTATCTATGACATAATAGCTATTTGTTCAATCCTAGCATACAGATATACTACTTTCAAAATTTCTTACTAATATGCATATATACAGTTCCTTTTATCTTTATAGTATCCAGTCTAAACATCATTTTCCAAAGTTTCTTAGGTCAGCTGCTTTCTTCCTACCACCCCCCAATGTGGTTATGTGGTTCGTGTGTAATATAGTTAGATTCACTTGTTACTGTCTGTGTTCTATCCCCCTGCCAACTCCTAATGGGCTTTTTAAATTAAAGAAAAACATTCACTTTTTTGTTGTACAGTTTATGGATTTTGACAAATGCCTGGAGCTGTGTATCTACCTCCATAGTTCTACCCAGAACAGTTTTGTCACCCCCAAAATTTCTCTGTTACCCCTGTATAGCAAACTCTTCACTCCTGACACCAGACAAAAACAAGCTTTTACTTCAATATCTTGTATATGGTTTGGAATTAATTAGAATTAAATAGCACATTTTAACTATGCTATAGTAAAAATGCATCTGAAGGTCAGTACACAGAAAAAGTCCAACAGGTAAAGCTACAAACTGCCATTTGTTTCATAATACATTAGTGTTCAGATTTGGTATTTAAAACTATTTAGGTCTAAATATATAAAAAATTACACCACAGATTTTTTGAAGGCGTAATTTTTCTTTCTTTGAATGCTTACATTTAGAGTTTCTTAAGAAGTCTACAGTTCAGCATCCTCTATTCACTGAAAAGGAATGAAAATACCAGCCTTGTCTCTCCCTCCTCCACCTAATAGAAGAAGGTGGTGCTTTCTTGGAGAAGTATCCAGTACTTCTGAAAAATTACTAGAAGGGCTGCCACTGTCTATCCCTACTGAGCCCCTTTACTGAGTTTGCTGACAACAAATGGCTCATGCAGAAAGCTCTTGTGCATTTTTGTATGCATTATAATATTTTGTTATTATTGTGCATAATAGTAGATAATGGTGAAGTGGGATGGAAGGCAAGTGATTACCAGAATGTTAAGAGAAGGAAATAGAAGAGACGTGGTACTTTTTATTCAGTAGAAAAAAATTAAAATAGTTTCTGATCACCATTTCATGGACTTTTTCTATGCTGAAATAGCAATTTCTCAAAGCAAGCTTCCTGGTGGTTACTGTAAGTGGGTAAAAAAAAATTAAAGGATGAAAATGAACCCATTCTTAAGAAGATACTGTGTTCTTGAGATATAATCAAGCAGAGAAGGTAAAGCTTAAAGTATTGACTTTACAGTTGCCCTGGCAAGTTGTGTGTGATTCTGTGCAACCGACTACATCACTCATCAGTTTCCTTCAATGCAAAATAAATCATATCACACATAACTTTCAAGGTTGTTGTAATAAGTAAGCAAGTTCAAGCATATGAAGCATCTAGTATAAATAACTATGCAACAGCAATAATAGCTATTATCATTATTAGTAGTGTTTGTGCATATTTTCTTATGTGATAGGGATATCTGGTCATATAAGAGTAGCAGCATTTAATATTTACAACCAAACATATATAGTTTCTTAAAATAACCACAATTCTAAAAAACTTCAATATGGTTATATCATTCAAATAAACTAAATAGTACTTGTGTTTCAAAAACAAGATAACATGCGTTATTGTATATTCAAAAACAACAAGACATGATCTATCTAAATGTTTTTCTGTGTTTAATTATCTTATAGTCTGTGGAGGTCCTGGAAGAGAGTGACCTATGCCTTTTTCATCTTTGTATTTCTAGGAATTTCCAAAAGTAGTCATAAGAAAACTCTCTAAATTCAATGGAATTGTTTAGATTGAAACTGACCCAATTGTCCCACAGAGATGATATTTATAATTTTTTGAATAAACATATAAACTGATTTTCCCAGTCTTAAAACTTGAGAAAGTTACATTTGTTTTATCTGAGTTCCTTTCTAAGGAGCCCAACCATGAGGACTCCCAGAGAGTAGCTAGGAGCTGATCCTCACAAGATCATTGGATTTGGACAAATGAGATGCCAGATACCTTGGCTGTTATGATTGCCTGACTGACTACCTGCTTCCTGTTGATCAGCTCCTCTTTCTTACCACTCCCTAATTCCTGTTTTCCTACACATGGTTCCATTTCTTCCCTGGTATATAAATCCTGAATTTTAGTTGGTCAGGGAGATGGATTTGAGACTGATCTCACATCTCCTCTGCCACAGCACCTGATTAAAGCCTTCTTTCCTAGCAATACTTGTGTCAGTAATTGGTTGGCTATGATGTAAAAAGCAGGACCTATACCAAACCCCTGGCATTTTGGTTAAAAGATTAGATTCAGATTATGTTCAGATTATAGCAAAGGCCAATATTTAAAGTGAAAGATGGACAGGAAACTTCTTGGGTACATTAAAATTGTCCATATTTTGGAAGTTTGAGGAATCAGAATACTTAATTTTAGGGTTAGTGGAATATTTAGTTCTCTTGAGTCTACACAGTAAACCAAGCTCTAAGTATTTTATAAAGAGGTGTGAACCTAAACATCATCATTAGAGCTCAAGACTTTGATGAATTCACAGTGGGTTTTAGCCCACTTATGCAGGTCTAGCTTATTAGCAGTGTAGGTCTGCCAATGCGTTCTGTATATGGCATCTGTAACTCAAGATTTGTCCCCAAAGTGTGACAACTGGTAGCAGGGTAGAGAAAAAGTTATTCTCCCATGTCACATTGGGAATTTAGGGCAGACCCAGTGTTTTTAGGTTTTCAGAGCAAAGGCCCATTTGCCTCCTTGAGCTGTCTGCTGTAGCGCACAGTGGAGTCCAGCAGCAGAGGGCACGAGGGAGGATGAGTAAACACTGTGGGCCTTCAGAGGGCTCAGCAACTGACCTCACTCAAAATGGCAGGGACAGAGAGGAAGAAACTGACAGATCCCCCAAATGCTCACTGACTGAGAACAAGTAAGAGGGATTGTCTCTCTCCATGGACTCCCCAGTACCACTGTAGGTGATCTCACTTGGGCAGGAGTCAGCAAAACAGGGATCTTCACCATTAATGGGATCTCATTTTGAACTTGGGGCTAGTTAACTTTATGAAGCCTGGGGTACCAAGAAATAACAATTAACTCTGCAAAGAGGTCATTAACATTGAGATTTTTAGAAATTTTCCTGAAGTGCTTTTTGAGTGCAGTTTTTAAAATGGCATTTCCCCCTACCTAAATATAATGCATTGTTAGAGAGAACAGGCATTTATGTCATGCCTGCTGTTTCAGGTACTGTTATATCACATCATGGTCCTATTAACTTTATGAAGTATAATTACCTTAATCATACAGATAAAGAACCTAGAAATTTAAAAAGTGATTTTTTTTCAGCAATTCATGTTGTTGTTCTACATTATGGTACTTTGACCTAGAGGGATACTGAAAAGATCATTAGGCATAGTCCTGCCATCCAACATGTAAGCTGTCCATAGCTGTTTTGCAGATAAGGCAATGAGTACTTAGAATTTTCCTTCACTTTTTTTTTTTTTTTGTTAATTTATTTCAAGATGAATTCTCTTTACCAAGTAGAAATTCAAATTCTTGTGTTTACATTTAGAATCACAATGGCACAACTGGAAACAAAATGCCGAAAAACATTTCCATAGCTGAATAATACTGCATTCTGACAAAAATACAGAGTCTCACTTTTTAAAATTGAGGACACTTGGGATAATTACATACTAAAATGACTGAATCATGGCCCTGATAAGAGGAAAGCAGAAGCCTCCATAATTAAACAGAACAAAAGTAAAGAAGTGTGTGTGTGTTTGTGTGTGTTTGTGTGTGTGTGTGTGTGTGTGTGTGTGTTGCGTTTACGTTCAGAAACAGCAGACCTGGTGCTTTGGCAATGGTCCAAAGTCATTTCTGGTAAATAAGATATAAATAATTCATAAACAGAACATCCCAAATGAAAAAACAAAAAAAACCACAGATCTGAAAGGAAAGAAAACATTTGTGTCAGACAGATAGCTTCTAGCCAGCTAAACTAACAGCTTGCTTTAAACAGTATAATTCATTCACTTATTTCATAGGCAAAGGCAAAGTTCCCCCTTTCTTCTCAAAAAAGATTTACAATGTTTCTGTGTTGGGAAGTATTAATCTGAGAAGAGGAGGCACTTCACATCATGTAATTGCTTCCTTCTGTCCTGCTGCTGCTATCACACTGAATGGGCATGACAGTCTTCATTGGAAACAACCTCATGTTATCTGTATGTATCCTGAGTAAATAAAATATGTGCATTAACCAATGAGGAGAAAAATGAGTGAGTAATGCAACAACGTGATAGGTGTTCTCCAGAATTTGGAGAATGCAGGGATTGGTGTGTGCTCACAGGTAAAAATGTTTAAATGATCAGGAGCCCACCTGGAGTGTGCAGAGCAAGAAGAAAGCAACAGTGGTGACAGGTGAAACACCACAGGTAGATCCTTGAAGAAGGGCACCAGCCTTGTTTTCCTGAATGTGACCTCACCTGTGTGGACCATGTGGACTGGAGAAGAGATTAGTGTGGAAGCACTGGTAGTCAGGTACTGTGGGAGACTTATGGATGGAGCCCACTGGAGGGGTCTTCAGCATGCTAGGGAATTGAAAGACTCCAATAAAGGGCTCTCCATACCTCACAAGGAAATAATCTGCAATTAGATATCTAGCTTTTTCAGAAGGCACTAACACCATCCTAAGCCTTTTCTTACCTCTTCTCTCTCCTGTAACTCTCCAATGTAGAGGCAGCCTGGTGAGTGGAAGAGGAGGGCAAATGGTGAAGAAGCCAAAGCAGGCCTGAGCAGGGGAAGACAGAAACTTTCAATTTTTTAAGAGGTTGAAGTTTTGGTATTAGTACCTGGAGTGAAGGCAAGCCATGGGAACTGTAAGGGATAAAGGCTGAAGCTAGGGGCATGAAGGAAAGACGAAGTGTGAAAGAATAAAGATGCATTTCCCCTACTGTGTTTAGCTGGTTCAATCAATCAGTTACAACTACATTTTCACACTGAAGTGTAAATATTGGATGAACAACATTTGTTGGTCCCCAGTTGTTATCTGGACACATGCTGACAGTAATAAGCTTCCATTTCCTTTGTCATCAGGACTTCAGGGATGCCAATTTACAGAGCTCTGCAATTTCTTTACCTATCTTCCTACAAATGTCTATCCAGAGAGAAGTGTGTATTATTATACACATACAACAAAATAAGATAAATTCAGTTTTCTAAACATATGAGAAGAAATCAAACAGGCATGATCAAGCAGTGATCATGTTTCATGTATCATGTTTCTCAGACAATGCCTATTCCTGTAACAGCAATTTAACAAATATTTTTCAACGAATACTTGTGTTTCTCCTGTCACAAGTAGATCAGATGCTGAAAATTTAAGTCAATGAACACATTTTGTACCATTTCCCAACTGAAACTACTGATGAGCAAAATTTTACTACTCGCTTGAAAGCAACAATATTTTTTGGTTATTGATGCTTAATTAATCTATTAAAATGAAGTTTCTGTACTTTAAAATAAGTTCATATCAACCAAGATAGGAGATGCTCTGGTTTAAAAATCATCATAATTATAGACTATTTTTTTCACACTAAGTCTAATCATTTTTACCTATTTGTAATATTTTCAAGGCTGCTTTTAATATCACATATTCATATCATTATTTGATCAAATATATGTATTACATTTTCCAATTCAAAAGTTTTACAAAGTTTAGTTTTCATTGACAAATAATAATTGTATATATTTTTTGGGTACAATGCAATGTTTCAATATGTAGACCCAAAATAAAACCCTAATCCTCTCAACTACTGATGAACCATCCCCCTTGGCCAGGGGCATTTCAATATTAACCTGAAAAGTTAGTTCAGGCCAAGATGGGAAGTGGAGATAGGACATGCCTTATTATACTTTCTTCTCTTTGGAATTCAGGTATAGCTGACCAGCATTAACATGAAAACAGAGATCCTACGATTGATAGAACAGACTCTGTAAGTGTGATAAGAAACATTTACAATCTATTCTCTCTGAAGCCTGCTACCTGGAGGTTTCATCTGCATAATAAAACCTTAGTCTCTACAATTTATTATCTTAACCCAGACACTCCCTTCTATTGATTCCAGGTCTTTAGATAGACTCTCTCAACTAATTGCCAATCAGAAAAATCTTTGAATCCAATCACCTGAAAGTACTTTTCCTACCCCACTCAGGGTACAGCTTGGTTTTATACATTTTAGGCAGACCTAAGACATCAATAGATTAATTATGTTTACATTTAGGATCAGAGCAGCACAACTGGAAACAAAATGCTGCAAAAGATTAATTATTATTTTGATGTCTTATTAAATAAAGTAATTAATTAAAAGATCAATTAGTCAATTGATGTCTTATTTCTCCCTAACATGTATAAAACCAAGCTGTAGCCGGACACCTTGGGCGCATGTTCTCAGGGTCTTCTGGAGCTGTGTCACGGGCCATTGGTCACGCATATTTTGCTCTGAATACATTTTTTTCAAATATTTTACAGAGTTTGACTCTTTGTCAACACATACATGTATACATTGTGGAATGATCAAATCAAGCTAATTGCATACCTATCACCTTAAATATTTGTGATTTCTTCGTGGTGAGAAAATTTAAAATCTTCTCTTTTAGTTATTTTGAAATATACATTATTAGTAGTTATCCTCACTGTTTAAAAGTTCAATATTAGAAATTCCTACTTGTTGAAGATGGCAGATATTTTAGCAATTTCAGATATTTGAAATATAATCATAAACCAAATAGCAAGTGGAAAAGTTCCTCTTGAAGGATATCATAGAACTAATATGAATTACCTAAGGAGACAATGAAATATCCCTCAGATGACAGGAAACTTCAGCTGTGGCTAAATTACATTAAATGGTTTAACATGATTAGTTATTTGATTAAAAGGAAGAGAGGTAAATATAAAAGGTGGGTAGTAAACTATTTGATAAAAATGCATATTTCTTATTTGGAGGGAGGAAAAAACTGAAATACAATCTCCCATTAAAAGAAGAAGAAAAAAAAATAAAGAAGAAGAGGAAAAAAGAAAACAGAAAGATCAGCATAAGTTTGTATATTAAAAGGCCAAAAAAAAAAAAAAAAAGTATACTTCTCAAAGGCTTCTGAGGTGCTTCCATACAGAAAAAAACAAAAAACAAAAACCAGCATTTGTTTATGATAATGACCCTGAATTACCATAAAAATGTTTGCTGGTATCCAGAACACTGTATTTCAAGAATTCACTGAAGTATTTAGATAATGTATTTTAGAAAGATGTATTGGAAAAAACTTGCTAAAATGAAAAAGCACATAAGGAACTAAACCCCTTATTATCTCAAACATTCATTTATATTTCTCATCTAATTCTTTAATAATATCAGATAAATTGGATGTTACCACATGTGATGACTCAAATTGATCTTAATATTTTTCTTGTCATATTTATGGCTAGGTAATGAAGCCTGCTTATAACATGGAGTCATTAGCCTTAGGGCAGTGGAAATGAGTCTTGAGAAAGGAGAAAAATAGGGTGTATTTTCCTATGCATACATTTCCATAAAATGCTAACACAGAGAGATACATTTTAAAAATAACAGAAGAGGATCCAGTGAAAAAAGATGCTTTGCCAGCTCAGTACTTGCTTCGTTCTCACATATATACCTACGTAGGAAGATGAATTAAGAAATGAATTCACTTTACTGCTGATCAAATGTATAAACCCCAAATGTAAAATAAAATAATTAATAGGAGACCAAATGATGCTTTTGAATCACAGCAGTCATTTGTTACATTAAGAAGGAAAGAAAAAAAGTTCAGATCTTGGAAAAGTATGTTTCCACTCTGCATTCAGTGGGAAATTACAACACTGGAAACGATTGAAGCTCCTCATTTCTGTTACTTCTGTTCCTGTTACTATTCCTATTGCTGCAGCTAACAACCCATCACGATTCCTTTAAATATATATATATATATATGTGTGTGCACATATACATACATGTATATGTGTATACACATATATGTATACATATATGTGTGTATACAAACACACACACACACATATATATATAGTGCTCCAACATTTCAGAAGGACTACTGTCACTTAAGCATGTACAAGTAATTAGATACACTCCATTTCTGTCACTGTGAAAATAGTGTTTCTCATGTGTTTGTTGAAGGCTTTTTTCAAAAAAAAACCAAACACGTGCCAACCTGCCTTCCTACCCTGCTCCATGCCGACTTAACTATACATAATCTTTGGGAATAAAACACAATATGGTCAATAGGAAAATATTAATTAAGAAAAATCACGGCCGGGCGCGGTGGCTCAAGCCTGTAATCCCAGCACTTTGGGAGGCCGAGACGGGCGGATCACGAGGTCAGGAGATCGAGACTATCCTGGCTAACACGGTGAAACCCCGTCTCTACTAAAAAATACAAAAAAAAAAAACTAGCTGGGCGAGGTGGCGGGCGTCTGTAGTCCCAGCTACTCGGGAGGCTGAGGCAGGAGAATGGCGTAAACCCGTGAGGCGGAGCTTGCAGTGAGCTGAGATCCGGCCACTGCACTCCAGCCTGGGCGACAGAGCGAGACTCCGTCTCAAAAAAAAAAAAAAAAAAAGAAAAATCACTATATAAGGAATTGGCCAGATTAATCCAGAGATTAGCATTAATGATACTTATTCAGATAAACTCTTGCAATAATATAAGAGGAAAGTAAATTTGGTGCTTAAGAGAAATCATTAAAAGAAAATGTTTTATTGGATCAAACATATGATTTGAAACAAACTACACTGTGATTTGGATTTCTTATCTCTGAACAAAACATATTAGTAGCTGCTTCCCAAATTTGTTATTTCAGAATCCCTTGTATTATTTTTTCTATGAAGAATTCATGTTTTAAAAAGTTATTAATCATACTGAATTTATCAATCACTTATTACTCTTATAAATCAAAACTCATTTTATGTAAGTAAAAATTCAGCAGTCCACTTTAAATGTCATTTCTGTTGGCCTTTGAAGATTGTGATCATAATAATCATAATTCCATGAAACACCACTGAACTTCTTTTCTTTCCTTCTTAATATAATAAATGACTGCTGTGATTCAAAAGCATTATTTGGTCTTCTATCAATTATTTTATTTTACATTTGGGGTTTATACATTTGATCAGCAGTAAAGCTAATTCATTTCTCAATTCATCTTCCTACGAGATGGGGTCTCTGGATTCAGACAGGAAATGTGATTTTTCCATTGCACTCCCATAATGTGCACACCCGTCTGTGGATATTTCTAGGAGACAGATTATGTTCAAGGAAAATGTCTTTAGGATTTACTTTTAATTATAGAGCTATAAGTAAAGAAAATTTCTAGTTCAAGCAATAACTCAAAATAACATTCCTTAATTCCTCTGTTAAATCTTTGAGACAGATATTTAAAAAGAAAGGAAAAAATATATACATTGGGAATGTATTAGTCCATTTTCATACTGCTGTGAAGAAACACCCAAGAGTGGGTAATTTTTAAAGAAAAAGAGGCTTAATGAACTCAGAGTTCCACATGCTTGGGGAGGCCTCCCAATCACATGGAAGGTGAAGGAGGAGCAAAGGCACGTCTCACATGGTAGAAGGCAAGAGAGCTTGTGCAGGGGAACTGCCTTTTATAAAACCATCAGATCTCATGAGACTTATTCATTACCACGAGAACAGCACAGGAAAACCTGCCGCCATGATTCAGTTACCTCCCACCAGGTCCCTCCTACAACATGTGGGGATTACGGGAGGCACAATTCAGGATTGAATTTGGGTGGGGACACAGCCAAACCGTATCAGGGAGCCAGGTACTGGTTTGAGATATTAAACAACATATCTAATTTAATCATCACACTATGTTCATAGGGTATGTTGGGGTTCAGAAACCAGTACTCCCAAATTGTGGCACTTTCACATGCTGACCTGAAGAAGAAGCCTCAAGGTCTTTCTGACCTCCCCGCCCCCAAGTCTTGCAGTGTCCTCCACCTGCCCCACCAACACATACACCTGTCTGTCCTGCCTGACAATCCTCGGTCCCACCCAAAGCACAGAATGAAGTTGTTCTCTGAATCCCTTTATCTGACTAAAGTCCGGATTCAACAAGGAAGAAAACAGTGACCTCTAGTATCCTCCCTGAGTTTTCATTCACTGAACTCATATCACAGGAAGAAAGACCAAAGTCTGTCAACACATCCAAATAGATTTTTGTCACAAACCACTGCCTGCTCTGTAGGCCCAACAGACTTTGTTCCCAGCCGTTGTACATTCTTCAAGCCCACTGAATTCCCCTAAAAAAATTACTACCTCCCTAAAATCATCCACATTTTCCCATCTGCCTGGTCTCTAAGAAGATGGTATAGAATGACTGTACTCCGTTGTGTGGCAGGCTAATCACTCTATAATTTTCTCCCTGTACACGCTAATAAATTTGCGGTCTTTTCTCCTATTAATGTGTCTTTTTTGAGTTTATTTTTCTGTGAACCTTTTGAGGGTGAAAGGGAAGTTTTCTTTTGGCCCCTACAGGTATAATCTTCAATTCAGAAACAGGGACTTAGAGAGTCTAAAAGATTGACTATGATCACACATTAAGTGAAGCATATTTATTCACTCAAATCCACTCAGCCTTTTTCTTTGTGCTGCCCATAATTTTTAGGTATTTAAGTAATGAAGCACTGCAGATAGACTTTTTAAAAGAGAGATCATTCTGTTCAGCTGAGCACACCCTGATTTCTGATCTTGATTATTTTCCAAGAGTTACATTAAACAATTACTAAATTTTGTTTACATTCCCAGGTTTTACCTAATATACTAAGAATGGAGCCAATAAATCATAAACAAAATAATAAACCTATCACAAAACACCTTGCTTGCAGAAATACACTGTGAGAAAAAACATCCTAGTGGGCTTCATATGACAGCTTACAGCAATCAGTCCTCAGCTATAAACCAATGCTACAATCAATACAGATAGAATACCTACTATGTTAGGTATCGGTGATGGGCAGAATAATTACAGGAACTACAGACCATGGAGAAGCCATGGTCACACAGAGAGATGGGTATATGGTATAATGAAAGTGTGTATTGGAGGTCTGACCTGCTTCCTTGAAGTAGTTTATATTATATAGTATAGTATAGATTGACTGAATTACCTGTAGCTTGCAGAAACAGTAGCATGATAGATATACATTTTATGTACATGTTTAAGTGTGTATGTGTGTATGTATGTATGTGTGTGTGTGTCTGTGTATGTGTGTATGTTCAAGTGTTATTTCTGAAGGGCTGAAAACATTTTCCTAAGCAAGGATAGCTATGAGCTTGGCAGAAAACAAACAAAAAAACAATTTAATGACTTCTTTAGGATCCCTGGATCATTAGAAGGTACCCAGAGAGAGAAATGTTAGCCTTTTATTGATAAATTCTCATGCTAATGTAGTACTCACAAACTTCCTTGTTTCTGATATGGATTGAAAAAGTACATTAAAATAATCAGTAATCCCTGTACATGTAAAACTTGTGCCAAGTACTTCTTACAAGTTTCTGGTTTCTTCATCTCTGTGAAACAAGTATGATTGTTATGCTACTGTTGCAGATAAAAGAACAAAGACTTGGGAAGTTTTAATTATTTGCATTAAGCCAGGCAGCTAGTGTCAGATCCAGTACCTGAACCCCAGTCTGTAAGATCGCTCTCTGTGTTCTTAACTGTGATTCCATTCTGCTTGTCCCTGAAACTATTTTCTTTAGATACTAGAAAAGATATCCATTCTACATATGACAGCATTCATTGAAATCATAAAGAGGCAAAAATATTTGCTTTTAAACCTAACAAGATTCTATTTTCCACAAAAATCCTGAAGTTTATCCCAATGTTTTAACATTAACATTATATAGTATATATATATTTAACATTTAACATTAACAAAATATCATAGTCAGAAAAAAAGCTTTCCTAAGATTTGGCTTCAAGTCTTTAATAAAAGAAACTTCCATTTATTTAAATACATCTGTGTGTATAAAATATATTTGAAAGGAAATGTTCTATGTAGAAGAGGTAAAAGCAATACAAGTCGGGTCTAAATTTCTAAGGAAAGAAGCTCTGACCTCAGCTTTGAGCTTTATCCTTTTTACAGCCTATATCCAGGCTGGGAAATGGAAGAATGGAGGTTGTCATGGGTCTCTGAAGCATACAAGAGAAAAAAGCAGAGAAGAACGATGTTTTCCTTCAAATACAGCAGATCTTGATATGCAGGCAGTGCCTTTCATTTGATATTTGCTGGAATCTTTCACAAATATAATCCATCAATCCTCACAATAACCTTTGGAGCAGAAGAAATCTCAGTATATACTTAATGTCTTACTTTGACGACTATTGCCTATTGAGCAAGTGAGCTCAGTGGGATGGGTGATTAAAGAGACACTGAGTATAATAGACATGTAGAAAGGATTCGGCCTTATTCTCCACTGCTGTTCACAGCCTCTCCAATAGGCACAGCTGTTTCTCGACAGCTGCCGGTCTTCTTCCCTCTCCTTCAGAGCCCAGCTGAGCATCACTGAAGGTTCAAGCACTGAGGAAAAGAATAAGGTCTGCTTTGATGAAGTCAATAGGAATTTATTTTGGCACTTTATATTTTATGTTTATAAGGACCAGCTATGCATCCTATGTCCAAATGGTCTTTAAAACTTAATAGCGACTAGGAGAGCATTCTAGCTTAGCAATGACTGGTTATAGCGATAAATACAAATAATAGCTGAGGTTTTTGAACATCTAATAAAAAAACCCAATAGTCAACTCACATCAATGAAAAAACTGACGTGTAAATTTTAAAAAATATTTATACAATGATTCCAAAAATGAATTACCTTTTAATCCTAGAGTTATTATATTAACAAGCTGGGGCAGCTGCTTTGCAGGGACTGGGATATGTATCTTTTTATGTGGCAGTTCAATAGGCAAATACTGACTGTTTTCTTCATGAAACAATACACACACCCATGGAGTAAAAGCATCTCAGCATCATGATCATGTAAAATTTATGAAAATTATATTTGGTGTTTCTGAAGCCCAAGTGGGTAGGATGGCATAGAGGCATTTGTGATTTAGGAAACACAGATATTGCCAGGTAAAGTCATATGGATGACCCCCCAACATGGTGTATCTGGAATCTGGGATCAGACAATATGATTCAAAATCCTATCACCAACACTTATAAGATATTTCACCTTGCATGAGTTATTTTACCTCTCCAAATCTCAGTTTTGTTATCCACAAAATGGAAATAATACTTCAAAGTATTGTAGTACAGTTCAACAGAGAAAAGATGCATTTCTTAGCACAGTGACTGGCAAGTATTAAGTGCTCAATAGGTGTTAGTTGTTATGGCTACATATTCACATTTAGCTTTCTTTAGAAATAGTTTTACTAGGAGATTTCTATTTGTTATATAAAATAAATTTTTTTCAATATGTATTCTCACAAAAAAGTGTATAAGTGTATGTGTGTATATATATGTATATATACACACACATATGTATGTCAGAACTACAAGTAGGTTTATTAAAAAGTTAGACACAGTAATTTAAAGAGATACAGGATCTACTAGTCAGTAATTGTGAATTATCCCCGTTGATATTCAGATTTCTCTGATAAGTTCAAATTTCCATTTATTAGTATAGAATACCTGCTTGTATACAAAATATTATATGCATTGAGAAATAACTTTCCAACTCTTCTTCCTCTTTAGCTTGCTGAAATAAATGTACTGCCCTGAATAGTGGAGAATATTAATTTTTCATACAACATATATGGATATTAGCGGTCCAATGTCTCCATAATGAAAAGGTCCCATATTTATTATATCAGTCTCCTTTAAGATGCCCATCCTTAGGTTCACAAAGAGCAGGCAATTGAAAAACAAACACCTGTTTGGGCTTCTGCCACACTCTAGTCACGTTATGGTATCCAGGTACTTCAAATGAAAAAGAGAGGGCACTGTCTATATACATTCCTACCATATACGTGGTTAAAATTAAAACAGATTCCAGAATCACTGGTGGTGTGGGGGATGGGTAGAACTTTAAAGATAATGTGAACCAGGCCTCATACCTCTTCTGGCCATATGTGGGCACTATTTATACCTCTTCCAACTACACATGTTACTCTTTTGTGTAGTTTAACATATTTTAACTCCGATGAAAGATCACTGACTATCCCCTACTCCCAAAAGTTTACATTTAAAGTTTCGGAGTAATGTAGCATTATTAAAGCGATGTCCTCCTTTTTTAACAATAAGAGAAAATTTCAAAAAAAGTAAAACCCTATGTGTATGTATCTGAACATATTTTTTTCTTTAGAGAACATATGAAGTGTGCATGTAGGAATATGGTTTTTTTTTTTTTTTGAGACAGAGTCTCGCTCTGTGGCCCAGGCTGGAGTGCAGTGGCCGGATCTCAGCTCACTGCAAGCTCTGCCTCCCGGGTTTACGCCATTCTCCTGCCTCAGCCTCCCGAGTAGCTGGGACTACAAGCGCCCGCCACCTCGCCCGGCTAGTTTTTTGTATTTTTTAGTAGAGACGGGGTTTCACCGTGTTAGCCAGGACGGTCTCGATCTCCTGACCTCATGATCCGCCCGTCTTGGCCTCCCAAAGTGCTGGGATTACAGGCTTGAGCCACCGCGCCCGGCAGGAATATTTTTAAAAATATTAAATCTCGAGGAAATGCTGTTAAATTATTTGTCTGAAATTATCTGTTAGGTCATTGATACACAAACATTTATTACTATTTTACTCTATAAGATGCAGGATACCAAAATGGAAAAAAAAAAAAAGTTTCTTTTCTTTAGGATCTTATAAACTAATTACGAAAAAAAGTATGTTCTCAGATAATTATAATGTGGCATAGAATGCGATAAGATCGCAATAGTGGTAGAAATTGAGGGCCATGGATTTTGAAAAAAAAAAAAAAAAAAAAAGATTCAGTTGTAGCTGGGAGGGCGGGGTGTCCTGAAGTGAAGGTATGCAATAAGAAAGAGGACAGACAAGGTTCATGGACAAGGCTACATCTTAGATGCTTATAGCTCTCAAAAAACAAGGAAGGGCATTCCAGGTAGAAGAAAATATATATGTAAGCGCATAGAAATACAGTGGCATAGGGTAAATTGACAAAGTGGAGAGCAGTCAGGATAAGGCAAGGCTGGGACTAGAAAGGCAATAGATAAGTATAGTTCCAAAGAAGACATGGATCCCCAGCCCCATGGATTTGAGAATGGAGAATGAGGGAAGGGTCAAACATAACCAAGATTTTAAGCCTTCATAGCTAATAAGGTGGTAATTCCCCTACAAAGGAAAATTAGGTCAAGAGGAAGCAGTACTTTTTGAAAACATGATAAATGCTTGTACATCACTGAATTTGAGGTACTGGGATAGCAACAGAAATAATCACCAGAAATATGAATGAATTATATTGGCTTATATGAAAAAGTGGCACTTGCCTTACTTGATCTAATGCCATTGACATGTCCCTTTCTTCCATGGAGATGGCACAGCGAGCACTATTGCTTCATTTCCTCAAGGCACTCTCAGCTTCTTTGCTTTTTGCATTTATTATACATATGAAATTGATTTACCTTTATCCAACTAGATGCTAAGCAATCTGAGGTCAGGATTTATAAATATATTGTCTTTGTATTTTTCTTTTTTAAAAAAAAATTTTTGAAGTTTTTTTTTTAATACTTTAAGTTCTAGGGTACATGTGCACAACATGCAGTTTTGTTACATAGATATACATGTGCCATGTTGGTGTGCTGCATCTATTAACTCGTCATTTACATTAGGTATATCTCCTAATGCTACCCCTCCCTGCTCCCCCCACTCCACGACACACCCCAATATGTGATGTTCCCCTTCCTGTGTCCAAGTGTTCTCATTGTTCAGTTCCCACCTATGAGTGAGAACATGCGGTGTTTGGTTTTTGTTCTTGTGATAGTTTGCTGAGAATGATGGTTTCCAGCTGCATCCATGTTCCTACAAAGGACAGGAACTCATCCTTTTTTATGGCTGCATAGTATTCCATGATGTATATGTGCCACATTTTCTTAATTCAGTCTATCATTGATGAACATTTGGGTAGGTTCCAAGTCTTCGCTATTGTGAATAGTGCTGCAATAAACATACGTGTGCATGTGTCTTTATGGCAGCATGATTTATAATCATTTGGGTATATACCCAGTAATGGGATGGCTGGGTCAAATGGTATTTCTCGTTCTAGATCCTTGAGGAATTGCCACATTGTTTTCCACAATGGTTGAACTAGTTTACAGTCCCACCAACAGTGTAAAAGTGTTCCTATTTCTCCACATCCTCTCCAGCACCTGTTGTTTCCTGACTTTTTAATGATTGCCATTCTAACTGGTGTGAGATGGTATCTCATTGTGGTTTTGATCTGCATTTCCTTGATGGCCAGTGATGATGAGCATTTTTTCATGTGTCTGCTGGCTGCATAAATGTCTTCCTTTGAGAAGTACCTGTTCATATCCTTTGCCCACTTTTTGATGGGGCTGTTTTTTTCTTGTAAATTTGTTTGAGTTATTTATAGATTCTGGATATTAGCCCCTTGTCAGATGAGTAGGTTGCAAAAATTTTCTCCCATTCTGTAGGTTGCCTGTTCACTCTGATGGTAGTTTCTTTTGCTGTGCAGAAACTCTTTAGTTTAATTAGATCCCATCTGTCAATTTTCGCTTTTGTTGCCATTTCTTTTGGGGTTTTAGACATGAAGTCCTTGCCTATGCCTATGTCCTGAATGGTATTGCCTAGGTTTTCTTATAGGGATTTTATGGTTTTAGGTCTAACATTTAAGTCTTCAATCCATCTTGAATTAATTTTTGTATAAGGTGTAAGGAAGGGATCCAGTTTCAACTTTCTACATATGGCTAGCCAGTTTTCCCAGCACCATTTATTAAATAGGGAATCCTTTCCCCATTTCTTGTTTTTGTCAGGTTTGTCAAAGACCAGATGGCTGTAGATGTGCAGTATTATTTCTGAGGGCTCTGTTCTGTTCCATTGGTCTATATCTCTGTTTTGGTACCAGTACCATGCTGTTTTGGTTACTGTTGCCTTGTATATAGTTTGAAGTCAGGTAGTGTGATGCCTCCAGTTTACAATTGATTTGGCAATGCGGGCTCTTTTTTGGTTCCATATGAACTTTAAAGTAGTTTTTTCCAATTCTGTGAAGAGAGTCATTGGTACCTTGATGGGGATGGCATTAATCTATAAATTACCTTGGGCAGGATGGACATTTTCACAATATTGATTCTTCCTATCCATGAGCACGGAATGTTCTTCCATTTGTTTGTGTACTCTTTTGTTTCCTTGAGCATTGGTTTGTAGCTCTCCTTGAAGAGGGCCTTCACATCCCTTGTAACTTGGATCCCTCGGTATTTTATTCTCTTTGAAATAAATGTGAATGGGAGTTTACTCATGAGTTTGCTCTCTGTTTGTCTGCTGTTGGTGTATAAGACTGCTTGTGATTTTTGCACATTGACTTTGTATCCTGAGACTTTGTTGAAGTTGCTTATCAGCTTAAGGAGATGTTGGGCTGAGGCGATGGGGTTTTCTAAATATACAATCATGTCATCTGCAAACAGGGACAATTTGACTTCCTCTTTTCCTAACTGAATGCCCTTTCTTTCTCCTGCCTGACTGCCCTGGACAGAATTTCCAACACCATGTTGAATAGGGGTGGTGAGAGAGGGCATCCCTGTCTTGTGCCAGTTTTCAAAGGGAATGCTTCCAGTTTTTGCCCATTCAGTATGATATTGGCTGTGGGTTTGTCATAAACAGTTCTTATTATTTTGAGATATGTCCCATCAATACCTAATTTATTGAGAGTTTTTAGCATGAAGGGCTGTTGAATTTTGTCAAAGGCTTTTTCTGCATCTATTGAGATAATCATGCGGTTTTTGTCTTTGTTTCTGTTTATATGCTGGATTACATGTATTGAATTGTGTATGTTGAACCAGCCTTGCATCCCAGGGATGAAGCCAACTTGATCATGGTGGATAAGCTTTTTGATGTGCTCCTGGATTCGGTTTGCCAGTACTTCATTGAGGATTTTTGCATCGATGTTCACCAGGGATATTGGTCTAAAATTCTTTTAGAATTTTTTGTGTCTCTGCCAGGCTTTGGTATCAGGATGATGCTTGCCTCATAAAATGAATTAGGGAGGAATCCCTCTTTTTCTATTGATTGGAATAGTTTCAGAAAGAATGGCACCAGCTCCTCCTCCTTGCACCTCTGGTAGAATTCGGCTGTGAATCCGTCTGGTCCTGGACTTTTTTGGTTGGTAGGCTATTAATTATCGCCTCAATTTCAGAGCCTTGTATTGGTCTATTCGGGGATTCAACTTCTTCCTGGTTTAGTCTTGGGGGGTGTATGTGTCCAGGAATTTATCCATTTCTTCTAGATTTTCTAGTTTATTTGCATAGAAGTGTTTTGTCTTTGTATTTTTCATAGTGCCTACATAATGTCTTATCTGTGTATCAGCCAGCCACTTGAAAAATAATAGTTTGAATGAATGGGAAAGGAAAAATGTTCTTCCATAAAACATAAATAAAAATGAACAGAAAGGCATTGGGTACTTTCAAACAGGAATGTTTTTAGTAGAATGAATACAACTGCATAAGCTGTAGTAATTAAAGTATATAATATATGAATAGAGACCCATCTCTTTGAATTTTATATTGCTTTATTGTATTATCACTGTATTTCAGTTCTTTTAAAAATATTCTGAGCACCAGAACGTTCTAAAAAGGATTCTTTTTCTTAAATTTTAAGCCCAAGATTATAAAAAGAAAGTATTTGACTTTTTCCTATAAAGCAAGGAGAATAATGAGTTGGATGTATCCCTCTTTAAGCCTGAAATATTTTAAGTGCATTTAAGGTAGGTGGACCACAATGGCCCTTCTCTGTTCTTGGAAAAAAAGTAATAGTGGTTTTAACAAACAAACAGAAATAGCACTGTAAATGGGTGTCACTCTGGAGTCTGAAAGCCCTCTTTTCCACTTAATCTTGACAGTATTCCAGTAAGAAAGGAATTTTTATTTCATCTACAGATGATAAAACTAAATATAGCTCAGGAACAAGGGGTAACTTGTCTGAAGTCATGTGGCTATTAAGTTAAAAAGCTTAATTATTATTATCATTAATGTATTTGTTTATATAACTCCAACCGTTTACTCTCAAAAATCAACTTTCCTCTTTATTTGGCATAAAAGCAACTTTCCAATTGCATTCAACAAGTATTGAATCGTAAATATGTTATATTTATCTGTCAGTATTGAACATTATGTCAATGTAAAAATTGAAGGAATGAACAGTCTTATAAGCTTTAAAAAATTATTTCTTCTCTCAAGAGCATTTTTTATAGAAAACTGTCCCCTATTTTCAGAACCAATGAATAAAAGTATTCCAAATATTTTCCTTGTTAAATAGTTGGATCTTTCATAAGTAAACATTGTGGAAGTCATGTAGAAATGCCATATTATATCAATATTTTAATTTCAGCAGTTCCTAAATATTAAGAGAGCAAATTTGGTTATATCAAATTCATCCTCTCATTTCGTATGTTTTAACGGTTTTATTCTACTCTGTTACCCTATCTTTTAAGAATGTGCGCCATATCTTCTAGTGTGGTACACTATTAAAAAAAGTTGTACGGCCAGGTGCTGTGGCTCACACCTGTAATCCCAGCACATTGGGAGGCTGAGGCGGGTGAATCACTTGAGGCTGGGAGATTGAGACCAGCCTGGCCCACATGTTGAAACTCCATCTCTACTAAAAATACAAAAATTAGCCAGGCGTCAGGTATTGCAGCTGCAGTCCCAGCTACTCAAGAGCCTGAGGTACAGGAATCACATGAACCTGGAAGGAGGAGGTTGTGGTGAGCTGAGTTCGTGCTACTGCACTCCAGCCTGGGTGACAGAGTGAGACTCTGTCTCAAAAAAAAAAAAAAAATGTATTCTAGCTGCAGGATAATTGTTAAATCTTCCAATGTGATATGATTTCACTAGGACACAGACAAGAAAACAAAAAGTCAGGTAAACAAAGTAGTCTGATGCCCACTTGGAAAAATATTGCTGTTTACATATGAGTTCTATGAACTTGTGGTTGTCACTTCAAACTCTGTATCTCACCTCTCCAGTCTGTGACACAGGGTGAGGTTTCTACCACGCCTGTCACTAAAGTCGGTTATGAAAATCAGATAAGAAATAAACATAAGTATGTATTGCAAACAATATACACTAGATTATCTAATATGACAATGTAAGATTCAGTTGATTTCAATAAAGTTTAGCCCATGATGACATTTTTATTTTTTTAAATTTATTTTTGGCCAGGCGCAGTGGCTCATGCCTGTAATCCCAGAACGTTGAGGAACCTTTGAGGACCCTATGTATTATTTTTCAAAGTGACTGTACTAATTTACAATCCCACCAACAGTGTACAATTGTTCCCTTTTCTCCGCAGCCTCACTAACATTTGTTATCTTTCTCTTTTTGATCCAGCTGGGATGGGTGGGTCACTTCAGGTCAGGAGTTCAAGAGCAACCTGGCCAACATGATGAAACCCCATCTCGACTAAAAATACCAAAACTAGCCAGGCGTGGTAGCATGTGCCTGTAATCCCAGCCACTCGGAAGGCTGAGGCAGGAGAATTGCTTGAACCCAGGAGGCGGAGGTTGCAGTGAGCTGAGATCATGCCATCACACTCCAGCCTGAGTGACAGAGTGAAACTCTGTCTTTAAAGAAAAAGAAAAGAAAAAAAAGAGTTTATTTTTAATTGAACAAAAATGTGTATATTTATGGGGTATAATATGATGTTTTGATCTATGTATACATTGTAAAAAGACTCAATCAAGCTAATTAACATATATATCATCCAATTTATCATTTTGTATGAGTACATTAACATCTACTCTTTTAGCAATTCTGAACGTACAACACACTATTATTAACTGTGGTCACAGTGAAGTGCAATAGATAACTAAAAATTATTCCTCCAGTCTAATTGAACTGAATTGTACCCTTCGATCAACATCTTCCCTTTTCCGATCCTGCCCTTCTCCCAGCCTCTGGTAGCAACCTTTCTACTTACACTGTTTTTGGGAGACTGACATTTTCAGATTCCACATATAAGTGAGATCATACAGTGTTTGTCTTTCTGTGCCTGGCTTATTTCACTTAGCATAATGTCCACTAGTTCAATTCATGTTGTCATGAATGGCAGAATTTCCTTCTTTTTAAAGACTGTGTAGTATTCCATGTTTACAGATTGCAAGAATTATTATTGTTACTATGTCCATACCACACAAAGCAAGCTACAATTTCAATGCATTTTTATCAAAATTCTAGTGCCATTTTTTCATATAAATAGAAAAAAATACTAAAGTTTGCATGGAACCACAAATGACCCTGAATAGCCAAAGCAATCTTGAGCAAAAAGAACAAAGCTGGAGGCATTATATCATATTTCCTGACTTAAATATATTATAAACTATTGTAATCAAAACAGCATGGTAGTGGCATAAAAACAGACACACTGACCAATGGAACAGGACAGAAAGCCCAGAAATAAACCCAAATATTTACTATCAATATATTTTCAAGAAGGGTGCCAAGAACACACATGGGGGAAAGGACAGTCTCCTCAATAAATGATGCTGGGAAAACTGGATATCCACATGCTGAAGAATGATATTAGAATAAAATTAAAATATTTTCTCACATCACAGAAAAATCAACTCAAAATGAATTAAAGATTTAAATGTAAGACCTGAAACTGTAAAGCTACAAGGAGAAAGCATAGGGGAAAATCTCAAAAACATTGCTCTTGGCAATGATTTCTTGGGTAGATTGCATGAAACTAAAAAGCTTCTGCATAGAAAAGAAAACAACAATGTGAGGAGACAACCATGGATTTGGAGAAAATATTTGCAAACCATATTCTGATAATGGGTTAATATCAAAAATACGCAAGGAACTCAAAAAACTCAATACTGTGAAAACAAATAACCTTAATTAAAAATGGGTAAAGGATCTAAACAGACATTCCTCAAACAAAGAGACATGATGGCTAACAGATACATGAAACAATGCTCAACATTTCTAATTATCGAGGAAATGTAAATGAAAACCACAATGAGATATCCCCTCACACCTATTAGAATGGCTATTATCAAAAAGAGAAAGGTAACCAATGTTAGTAAGAATGTGGACAAAAGGGAATCTGGGATTGTAAATTAGTACAGTCACTTTGAAAAACAATACAAAAGGTCCTCAAAATCTAAAACATAATTAATATATGATTTATCAGTCCTACTGCTGAGTATATATCCAAAATAATTGAAATTTTTATGTTGGAGAGCTATCTGAACTTCCATGTTCATTTCAGCATTATTCACAATAGCCAAGATATGTAAGAAATCTAACTGCCCATCAAGGAGTAAACAGATAAAGAAAATGTCATATGTGTATACACACATACACACACACACACAATGAAATATAATGATGTCATCTTTTTTCTCAGCTATATTTTGTGCAGTTTTTCGAGGCAAAATAAACTGTTTTGTTTTCTCACACAGATATGGGTCTTTTCACTCATTTATTTAAACTGTCCAAACTTCAGAGGATGGACTCAGCTCTTCTCTTGACAGAATACAAATATCAGGTTTGAAAATTTATTTTGCATGTGAAACCTTCATTTTCATACAAACATATAAATGTAAAAGTCCAGGCAACCAAGAACTAATTAATATTTTAGGTGACAAGTGTTCTGTCTTATATATAGTTATAAAATTGTGCATTTACTAATTTCCAAGTTAGCTACAAAACAATAGATGTGCTTATGAAGCTCTTTGGAGCTCAACAGCCTTATTACAGATAGAGCATTGGGTTCCTTTATTGCCAATGTTGGGCAGCAGATTGGATACCACACTGCTAAACTGATATAATCTCGAAAAAGCATCTCTATCTATTACTATCTGTCTCTCTATCTAATCTATCTAAATAGCACATACATATATAGATAAATGAACACAGTGACCTACATAATTTTATCTATAAAAACTACAAACCCTTCTCTCTGCAAATAAAAAGGAATATAAAAATGACTTCCAATCTTTCTGAAGTACCAATAAAACAAATATGAATCTTAAAGCAGTCAAAATATCACTGTTCTTATTGTGTTTATTCCTAACGAGTTTATTCCGTCTGCTGAAAACAGCTTTAACATTATAAAGATTTATCTTACTTTTATTAACACTTCAACAGTACTGAATATCCGTATATTTTATCAAAGTAGTAAAAGTTGAATTTATTTTTATATGACTGTAATAAATAAATGAGGAATAGGGCCTTTAGTCAAATAATTGAGTATTAACCTTAAAATTATTTCCAGTTTCAACATCTGATAAAACCAATTGCATTAAGTCATTTCAATATTGCAACACTGCATTATGATTTTTATAGTTAATTGAACGTTTGTACTTAAGAAGGTTTTTCATTTCATGATTTTCTGACACCAAAATCCACAAAAAACTTACTGTGATGTATCAGGGAAAGGTGGACGTGGTGGATTCATTTGTGTAAGCTCTTTGCCTTTCAATCACTGTGTCCTAGTCTTAGCTTGTTTTAGTCTGAAAACCAGATACCTCAGCTTCCACTAGCAATCAAATATAATCAGTTCTGGGAACAACTCAAATTGCTTGATTCAGTATAATGTCTATCATTTCTTTTAACATTATATGACAATGAATACATAACAGTAATCCAAATGAAATAATAAAAACTTATTTAGAATTTTCATGAAGAGAAGTATTTTCATAGGTAGTACTCCTATCGGTTAACACTGAGTGTGAAGACGTTTCTGAAGTTCTAAAGAGTGGACTGTGTTTGTAAAACAGCTACAAGATCTAATTTTTCATTATGTCTATTATTGGTATGTTTTTCTTAGATATCTGATCTTTTCTGTGTTTCTAATTCTATAATCCTCAAAGAAATAGAAATATATGCCTACATCTTATAAGTTTCATTAAAAATGTTATTTAAAATAAATGTCAATATTAAATGCAAATGCTACAGTAGAAATGGTAATAAAGTACCTCCTGGTGAGATACCAAAATTATCAAATGTACTTAATCATTTAATTTATGACAGAGGAATTCTCTAAAATCTTAATTTAGAAGACAAAGAATTGGTGAGAAGAAGTAGAAACATAAAGATAAGATAAATATCTTTTGTTTTCCATATTATCAGAGATTTCTACCCATTAGATGAATCTAGAGCAGTCTGGAATATGCTATGTTTCCTAGAACTTCAATCCAATAAAAACAGCAATAGTGAAGATTCAAATCATATATTATATAATATGCAAAGAAAGCCATAAAATTAAGAAATGTTAAGAAGCTAGGTCAGCAAAGATTTGTATGTATACATTTACCAAATAGGCCATGGCATGTCAAGAAAATAATTATGTGAGAAAATTGTTCCATGTAAGTTCTTTTTATTTATTTATTTTAAAAACATATATATTTTAAAATAGAGATGGGGTCTCCCTATATTGCTCAGGCTGGTCTTGAACTCATGGGCTCAAGCGATCCTCCATCTCATCCTCCCAAAATGTTGGGATTACAGGCATGAGTCACCATGCCTTGCCATACACTCTTCTTCTATCTTGCTTTATTTAAGTTAATAAGATTGAAATGTATGTTTCATTTCTGTTCATTTTATTGGTCACAGATCAATATTCACAGTAATTTTCTGTTTACATAGTCTTATAGCTTCAAATGCATTTATGTCCCATATCTGAGAAGATGACCACAGGCTAGGTATGATCACCACAGAGGCTGTGATGACAGGTCTGAGCTTGCACTGTTTTGCTTCTTCAATAACATTCTCCATACAAGGAGTTAAGTAGTGCTTATGTTTTCAACCTCAGCTAATGTGATTTACAGGTAATTGAACCCTGGGTAACCTACTAGAAAATATGGATTGTCTAAGACAAGATGTTTATAAGCACAATGAAATACACACATATTTTGAGTCTTCCACCCATTTATTCATTCATTCACAAAACAATTACTGAGTTCTAGATTGGCAATAGACTCTGCTACTAGACTTTGTAGATGCCAAAAGGAGCAAAACCGAATCCCTTTCCTTGACAAATTTGCTTTCTAGTTGTTATTGAACTACCTATATAAATGTGTGAAAGTGAAATATCAGCTCTTTGAGCCAGAACCTGACAGTGGCAGACTATAAATAAGTTGACTGCAGGCATCATGTACCACTATGATTGATGAAAGCTTTTAGAAAATGTCTTTACAGACTCATACCATTTAAAATGGTGTTTTTCATAAGGAATTGCTATACGGTACTTATTCCTATGAACTTGCTTCATATTTTCTACTGCACTTTCGTGCTTTGGCATGCATTTGCTCTGTGGCAATCCTCCCAATACACACTCAGGATGTTAAGTGAATTCCCCACAAAGGTTTCTGTACTAGGAAAGGGAGTAGACATTTTGTTGTATAGTTTTTGTTGTTGTTGTTGTTCTTTAGGGGAGTAGTATTTTTCTTACAGGGTTTTCTTGGTGACTACTGACAAACAGGAAATCAGCACAACTGAAAACAGCCCACCCTGTGAGCACTTGGACCATCATGGACAGTCAGAGGCATCAATTCAATGTAGCAGAGAGATGCTTTGGTAATTATGAAATCTTGTGAAACTGAAATGGGCAATTAGTGGATTTTCCATCTTATTTTTTAATTTTCATGGGAAACTCAAGTGTATTCAGCTCTTTCACTTGCAATTATAGAGCTAATTAACAGAAATTGGTGGTGCTCTGTGTATGATAATGACAGTTGTTGGCTAGAAAACCAATAAAGAATTACAAATGAAATTAAATTCAATATTGAAACGGAACATTGAAGAAGGGGTGAGAAGAGGTGATGGCAACTTAAACATTAGATAGTTACATGTAATACATATTTACAGCTGCCTGGACATTTATGAGCCCAGTATCCATTTATTCACTGGGAAAGTTATTTACAGACCAACAAACATTAAACTTTCATAGACCTAAACTACGGCTTGGATTTATTTTTGTAAAAAGTTCTACACTTACTTTTGGGAACCTATATAATATTAAATCATTCAACAATGCTTTATTGTGATAGACGTGTGGAACCCAGAGATGAATAAAATATATAATCGATGTCTTTGATATCACAATCATGTAAACAAAAAAGCAGATATAGAAACATACATAATCACTCATATTCTCAAACTCTACCCTAAACATTCCTTTCACCTTCTTGCTCTAACCTATTATCATCTTATTGCTCTAACCTTTCTTCTGAGCTTACTGCCTTCCCTGGATCTTCTCTAGGAGTGGCTGTTTTCTCTTTTAAAAGCCCAACACCATAGAGTACAGAGGTGGCACAGGTTGTCTTCACTGCTTTAACTCTGCTAAACAAACATTCCTACCACTAAAAAAGTCTGTTTTATGTAAATATTCTAGAATCATGCTTTCATTACATAGCTGTTTGAGAAGTTGGGAGAGTGAACAAAATTTTATTACTTCAAAGAGGCATTCAATTAGAAAATAAAATTTGAGTGCACACATTGTGTACAAACTCTTCAACTAAGTTTGAAAAGGATATGACAATTTATCAAGTATTTCAAACCATGTTACAAAACAGAACTATGGTGACACATCTAATGAAAATATAAAATGCTGACAAATTCACAGAGAAATATGCAGGATATAAAACGATTGTAGTACATATGAGGAAGAGAACTATTTGGTCAGTGGAATTAGAGAAGGCTTCAGGGAGAGAGCTATTTCACTGTTATTGGAAAGTCCTAATTGTGAGTTTCAGCAAACTAAGATGTGAAAACTTTAGTAAAGGATTATTTCCCACCCAAAGTCATCACAGCCTTTTTTGTACAACTGTGTTGTATAAAACACACTTAAAGAAAATAAAAATGAAATGCAGACAGGAGAAGAAACTGAGGTGCTAGTTCACAAAATTCTAAAGCACTATTATGAAACACATTTCTTACATTAGCAGATCACTAGAAAGGAATCTAGCACCCTGGCCTTGCTGGCAGTAGCTTAAGCATGAGATAAAACAGCACTCCTGATGAAATAGCCATGATAAGCCTATCACAGACCCCAGATTCTGAAGGGTGCTGAGAAGCATCTGACAGTGAGGCTTGCTTTTGTGCTCCCTGGCTGGTCCTGCAGCTTACGCCTTTTCCTGGCCTAAATACTCAGAGTAGATGACTCCTTATTTTCTCCATGGAAAAATTACATTATATAACGAAGTCACCTAATGTCAAATTGCTATGCAAGTTATGAACAAGTAATAACAATAGAGATAGGACCAAGAAAAGCTTTACTAACCTGAGGATTGGGTGGAATTCTTGAGATTGGTTAAGGATGCTATGCTTAATTTTTTCTCAAATCCCCTTGGGGTAGTCAAGTCCTACTATACTATACACCCCAGTTTCACTTTGTTTGGAGAATGGAACAATATAAAAATAATCAGACTTATAGCTAGAGGCCCTAAGTTCAAATTCCATCCTGCTACTAATTAATCATGAACCTCTGGAAAAGTCACTTAACTTTTATGCTCCTTAGTTCTCATAGTATTCAAAAGGAGAGAGGTTTTCTCGGTGGCCTCTCTGGCTTCAGCATGCTCTATTATTTTGGGGGCAGCAAAATATTATCCCTAGAGTGTTCTGAAATAATACCCAGCATAGTTGTGTACAAAATCAATAATAACAGATGATTTTGGTCAGGAATTCAATAATCCTCTAGAATATGACAAATGAAAGAGATACAGGAACGGGGTATTGAAAAGGAAGTAATGAGTAGCAGAAACCTCTGACACAAACAGTAGAAAATACTGGTTTGAAGAAGCATGGAGAAATGAGGGGAAAGATTCATGGCTTTTTGTGTTGATGTAGTCTCAGAACACGGTGTGTTCCAAGTTTTGGATTATTTTCCACGGTAGAAGCCAAAATGTGTTTGGGAATAAAGAGTTAATGACCTGAAAATAGGCTGGGGAGATCTTAATGTAATATAAAGCAGTATGAACAAGGACATTGTTCAGAATTTAAAAAAATTGTGGGCCCTGAACCAATGTGACAGGGGAGGAGACTGTGTGAACCAGACATTTCAGTTTAGTAAACTGGAGTCTCACCAAACTGGAAAAGTCGATGAATGGCTGTGATTAAACAATGATGTCAGACAATAAATTTAGGAGCATATTCACAAACTGGATCAATGTCAGACTAGAACTATAACTTCGTCTGAACCTTTTAAACTGGTGACACAGTAGTGCTATCTTAGATATTTTACACTTAACCAGCTTTTCTTGAGTTGTGAAGTTGATCAGTAAGGTTCTCAGGGACAGTCTTTGGTAGTCTGTGATCTTCACCAGTTTCTCAGATTCACCCAAGAACAAGAAGCTACCCCAGAGAATAGAAAGGGTCACAGAGAGGATGGACCCGAGTGTACTCCATACAATTCTGAGAAGCAACCTCATTTTCTATGAAGTACCCGAAAATCCCTATAATCAGAAATTCTAAGGAAAGGAGCAGATGAAGGGCCAATGGCCTACATGAGGTGTTTTTTGTTTTGTTTTGTTTTTAATTTCTACTAAACAGAGACTAAGGGCTACCACTAAATCTTCAATAAATATTCAGATATTGTTAAGAGAGAATTTTACAAGCTGGTTCTAAATGTCAAAGTTGCTAATACCTAGCAAAAGTGTTCTTCTTATTTTAAAGTGGATTTATTCTTTCAAAATAATGAACACTAAGTTCATATTTTACAGGCAAAATCGAAACAACAACCACATACACACAAAAAAAACACAACATTTTAAAATAAATTTAACAGTTCTGAGGCTTTGGCATCTGTCGGCTCCGTAGTAGCAAAATAAAGGACTTCTTCCCGATGAATGAGTTACAGAAACCAAGTTCTATTCACAGCATCTGCAGGAAATCAATGCACACAGGGTAATGAAAAAGAAGAGAAAGAAACTACTTTTGCAAACTGATGTGTGCAAAGTAGAAACTATACATGGGTTCCTGACTGTTCACAACAAAAATATTCCCCCTAGGCAGCTCCTTAGAGAGGCATGTCCTTAAATCTAACACAAAGGCAGCTCTAGAAAAAGCAAAAGCAAATAGCATTCCATGTGCAGCACGATTATTTGGTTATCTATCTAGACTTTCTCTTTTCTCATGGTGAATGACTTTGTTTGGACTTAACTTTCTAACCCTACAAATCACTTGAAAGAATTCTGGGAGCAGCCCTTGCTCTTGAGAATTCTCTGAGATTAGGCTCTAGATGAGTCAGGCATATGCAGATTTAAACATGTATACTCATTATGTAAAATGTGAAGTCAATGAACAGCAGACAAGACTTTCAACTGTTTCCCAAATTGAGCAAAATTATTTGAACTGTTTTTAAAATTCTTAACATGTGCCATAGAAGTAGGTTTGTTTCTGAAACTTGCCTAGAGCAAGTAAAAGTTATTTCAAAACCACCTTCCTTATCCAAACACAAAAAGGATGGGCAGTGAAGAATTAAAGCAATAAACAGAACTATCTCTAGTCCTTCCTTCCACTGTATAATTGTGTAAAAACTCCTTAACTTCTGTCAGCTTCAATTTTTCTATGTAAAATGGACCTTATATCTACATGACAGGACTGCTGTGGGGACAGGGGAGAATATGTGCAAAACATCTGGGGCATTTTGGACATAGAGTATGTACCTAAAATAATCACTAATAATATATTAGGTGGGAATGTCTATCATCTTATGGGCTACTGATGAAAACATTTTAAAATATAAGATTGTCTCCAGCCCAAACAGCAAGTCAGTTGTCCCTGAGCCTTCCTTAGTATATCTGCAAAGCCTCCTGTGACTACTTTTTTATTAGAGTCTGAATAGGAAGGAAAACTTAGTCAATATGAGTAATGTCTCCTAAATCATCTTTTTAAAACATTACTGTTAAAAATCACCCTCATCAGTATTATCTTCCCTAATTATCACGGAATGGTTTGAATGTGTTACTTCCAAAATCCAGGTGTTGCCAATGTGATAGTATTAAGAAATGGGGTCTTCTAGGGGTGATTAGGCAATGAGGGCTCCTCTCCATGTGAATGGGATTAAGACCCAGATAAAAGAGGCTTCACCCAGCATTGGGCTACCTTGCTTTGTTGCCCTTCCATTTTCTGCCAGGTGAGGATGCTGCAAGAAGGCCCTCACCAGACACCAAATACTGGCACCTGGATCTTGGACTTAACAACCTCCAGAACTGTGAGAAATAAATTTATATTGTTTATAAATTATCCAGTCTGTGGTATTTTGTTGTAGTAGCACAAATGCACTAAGACATAACAGAAACCCTGGGAAATGAAAATACTAAATTTATAAAAAGAGAGTACCCCCTCTTCAATTATTTAATGACAACAGTAACAATGAAAGGTTCTCAAGAGGAATGAAGATGGAAATTTAGGGAAAAAGCAAGACAGATATAAAACTATGAGGCAAATATGTATCTCAGATGTCACAACGATGAAAAATCAGATGAAGAACATTCTAGTGCAGTGACAGTTTCACTACTGAAATGCATCTAATTTTGTGAACCTTTATGACAATCAGTATAGAAGTATAAATGAAAGTTGGGCTCTGAAAGTTAAAGACAAAAGGCTTAGCTGTTTATGCTGAGAGTCCTTTATTTTTTTCTTCATTTTCAGCTACTCTCCCCACCCCCCAAATCAAATACGTGATGAGATTCAGGCCAGTAGACATATATTCACAAAATTATTGCTCAGATTACATGCATACAATAAAAAACTATAAAGTTTATCTTCAGTTTTAAAATGGTAAGAAAATAAATTTAAAAATCAAAAATAGATGTAGTCATTTAATATAGAAGACCAAATTCTGCTGCTGAATCGTAACAGATGTTAAAACACAAGAAAGAAAATAATGCTAAAAGAAGCCACACTCAACAAAACCCAGGAGCTATTTATTATCCACAAATGCAAATTTCCTTTTAAATGGAAGTCTGTTTTTCATTTGGGCACTGAATCCCATGTGTAAAAAAAAAAATCTGTATTTTTTTCAACATGTTTTAAAAATTGTGAGTTAATATATATCTTAAAATATGCTTGATATTTATTTCAGTCTGATATATAGAGAGCTTGAATAAGTTACTAAAAAAAAACTTCATAAACTCTGTCAAATATGCAAATTAATAGAACAAATATAGTTTGTACTAGCCTCTGGACCTAATGTTGAAAAATTAAGTCTCTGGTTTATAGTAACATGAATTTCCTCAGAAATTACTTTAATTTCACTGCATTTTAAAAAATTATTACACAGATATGCATATGTACCCTAGAACTTAAAGTATAAAAAAAAGTTCAGTCAAAAAAATTATTTTATTTTATATTCAGGAGGTACATGTGTTTGCTTGTTACACGGGTATACTGCATACTGATAGAGATTAGGCTTCTAGAGTATCCATTACCCAAATAGTGAACTTTTTATCTGACAGGTAATTTTTCGGCCCTCACCGCCCTCTCACCCTCTCCACTTTTGGAGTCCCCAGTGTCCATTATTTCCATCTTTATGTCCATGTGTGCCCATTGTTTAGCTCCCATGTATAAGTGAACATATTTAGTATTTGGTTTTCTGTTTCTGGGTTGGTTCCCTTAGGATAATGGCCTCCAACTCCATACATGTTGCTGCAAAGGGAATTATTTCACTCTTCATTAAAATGGCCATGTAATATTCCGTGGTGTATATACACCACATTTTCTTTATCCAGTCAACTGTTGATGGACACTTAAGTTGGTTCCATCACTTTGTTATTGTGAATAGGACAACAATGAACATGAGTACAGTTGTCTTTTAGATAGAACGATTTCTTTTCCTTAGGCTAGATATCCAGTAGTGGGGATTGCTGGGTTGAATGGTGTGCTATTTTTAGTTCTTTGATAAATCTTCATATTGTATTCCATAGAGGCTGAACTAATTTACATTCTTACAAACAATGTCTAAGTGTTCTCTTTTCTCTGTATCCATGCCAACATCTGTTTTTTTTTTTTTTTGACTTTTTAATAATAGCCATTCTGACTCATGTAAGATGCTATTTCATTGTGGTTTTAGTTTGCATTTCTCTGATGATCATAATGTTGAACATTGTCTTGTGTGTTTTTTTGTCTACTTGTATTTCTTCTTTGGAGGAATGACTTTTCATGTCCTTTGCCCAGGTTTCAGTGGAGTTGTCTTTTTCTTGTTGCATTGTCCGAGTTCCTTATAGATTCTGGACATTTGTCTTTTGTCACAGGCATAATTTGCAAATATTTTCTCCTATTCTGCAGGTTTTCTGTTTACTCTGTTGATTATTTCTTCTGCTGTGCAGAAACTTTTAATTTAATAAAGTCCCATTTGTCTACTTTTGTTTTTGTTGTATTTGCTTTTGGGGTTTTCATCATAAATTCTTTGCCTAAGCCAATGTCGAAAAGAATTTTTCCCAGATTTTCTTCTGTGACTTTTATAGTTTCAGGTCTTACGTTTAAGTCTCCAATTCATATTGAGTTAATTTTTATATATGCAAAGAGATAAGATAGATTCCTCTACATATTGCTGGCCTGTTTTTCTAGCACCATTTATTGAATAGGGTGTCTTTTCCCCACTATTTTTGTCAACTTCATCAAAGGTCAATTGGTTGTAAGTATGTGGCTTTATATCTGGGTTCTCCATTCTGTTCCATTGATCAAAGCATCTATTTTTGTACCAGTACCATGCTATTTTAGTTACTATGGCCTTGTAGTATAATTTGAAGTCAGGCAGTGTGATGTCTCCAGATTTGCTCTTTTTGCTTAGGATTGCTTTGACTATTCCGGGTCTTTTCTGGTTCCATATGAGCTTCAGGAGTTTTTTTACACTTCTGTGAAAAATGCCATTGATAACTTTAGAGGGATTTTACTGAATCTATAGATTGGTTTAGGCAGTACGGTCATTTTGACGATATTGACTCATCTAACCCATGAGCATGGGATGTTTTTCCTTTTTTTGTGTTATCTATGGTTTCTTTCATCAGTGTTTGTCGTTCTCCTTTTAGAGATCTCTCAACTCCTTGGTTAAATGTATTCCTAGGCATTTATTTATTTATTTATTTATTTATTTATTTATTTATTTATTTATTTATTTATTTTTGTGTGTGTATGTGTCTATTGTAAGTGGGATTGAATTCTTCATTTGGTTCTCAACTTGAATGTTATTGGTGTATGGAAATGCTACTGATTTTTGCACACTGATTTTTGTACACTGATTTTTGTATCCCGAAACTTTACTGAATGTGTTTATCAAGTCTAGGAGTCTTTAGCTTCTCTAGGTGTATGATCATGTCATAAGCAAACAGAGATAATTTCACTTCTTCTCTTTCAATTTGGAGGCCTTTTATTTCTTTCTCTTGCCTGATTGCTCTGGCTAGGACTTCCAGTCCTATGTTGAATGAAAGAAGTAAGAGTAGATATCCTTGTCTTGTTCCAGTTCTTGGAAAAAAACAGCTTTCAACTTTTCCCCATGCAGTATGATAACTGTGGGTTTGTTGTGTGTGGCCTTTGTTATCTAGAGGTATGTTCTGTCTATGCATAGTTTGTTGAGGGTTTTATCATGAAGAAATGTTGGACTTTATCTAATGCCTTTTCTGTATCTATTGGAATGATCATATGGTTTTTGTTTGTACTGCTGTTTATGCAATGAATCACATTTATTGATTTGTGGATGTTGAACCATCCTTGCATCCTGGAATAAAACCTAATTGACTGTGGTAAAGTATCTTTTTGATGTGCTTTTGGATTCAGTTTGGTAGTCTTTTCCAAAGGACTTTGCATCTATGTTCATCAGGGATGTTCCTTTGTAGTTTTCTTTTTTTGTTGTGTTCTTGCCCAATTTTGGTAGCAGAGTGATACAGGTTTTGCAGAAGGAGTTAGGGAGGAATTCCTCCTCCTTGACTTTTTGGAATAGTTTCAGTTAGACTGGTTCCAGTTTTTCTTTGTACATATTCATTTCAGTTTTTAAGTGTGGCTCAGATTCTAGATTTTATTAATAAATACAGATTTATGCATGTGATTTAAAGTTATAATTAACTATACTATTTTTATTATACCTTAAGATAATCTTCTCTCATAAAGTTCATCTGACATATATGTTCATTTTCTGATGTGAATAAAATTAATTTTATGTTGATAACTCTTTTGAAAAGTATATGATACCTTTTGAAACTTGGTAATGTACTGTGGTACAAGTGAGACAGAATAAGGAATTCCTAATTATAGGGTAGTTGTAGTTGGTTAAAACATGTCCACCCACCCCAAAGATATTTATTCATATCAAATCCCTGGAACTTGGGACTCTTATTTTATGGATAAAGCGTTTTTCAGATAGATAAAGGGATTTTGCAGATGTAACTAAGTTAAGAATTTACAGTTGATTTCATCCCAGAGTATGCAAGTTGGATCCTGTTTCAGTCAGGGTTCTCTAGTGAAATAGAATCAATGGAAAAGATGGAAATAAGGAGGTAGATTGGGAGAGGGGAAGGGGGAAGGAGTGGGGGAAGAGAGAGAGAGAAAGAGAGAAAAAGAGAGAGAGAAAGAGAGAGCAGAGAAAGACTGGTTTTAAGGAACTGGTTTCCACAACTGTAGGTGATGGCAAGTCCAAAATCCATACGTCAGGCTGGCAGGCTTGAAATTCAGGTAAAAGTTGATATTGCAGTCCTAAGTCTGACATTTAAAGGTCAGGATAGCAGACTGAAAACTCAGACAGGATTTTTATGTTACAGTCTTGAGACAAAATTCTTTCTTCTCTAAGAAATCTCAGCTGTTGCTCTTTAGGCCTCAGCTGATTGCATGAGGCCCATTCACGTTTTATGGAAGGTAATCTGCTTTCTCATAAATATTAATCACATCTTTAAAGTACCTTCACAAAACACATCTAGACAAGTGTCTGACCTAACAACTGAGCACCATAGCCAAGTTGACACACACAAAAAATCAACCTTCATAGTACCTAAATTCAAAGACAAGTGTCTCATAAAAACACACACAAAGAAGGCCATTTGAAGATAAAGCAAAGGGAGGTGGACACAAGTCAAGGATGCTAGTAACAGCCAGAATGACAAAAAGGCAAAGAATGAACTCTTCCCTGGAGCCACAGAGGTAGTGCAGCCCTGCTGACACCTTGATTTCAGATGTTTGGCCTCCAGAAGTATAAGAGAACATATTTCCGCTGTTTTAAGGTACCCAGTTTGTGGTAATACGACAGCCACAAAAAACTAATAGTTGAAAATAGAAAATTAATATGTTCCTCACACTTTTAACCAATCAATCTAAATATTTCCTCTTTTTTCTTTTTGAGATGAAGTTTCACTCTTTTTTTCCAGGCTGGAGTACAATGGTGCAATCTTGGCTCACTGCAATTTCCACCTCAGGGCTCAAGTGGTTCTCCTGCTTCAGCCCCCCAAGTAGCTGGGAGTACAGGTATGTGCCACCACACGTGGCTAATTTTTGTATTTTTGGTTGAGATGGCGTTTTACCATGTTAGCCAGGTTGGTCTAGAACCCTTGACCTCGAGTGATCCACCTGCCTCGACCTCTCAAAATGCTGGGATTACAGGCGTGAGCCACCACACCTAGCCATTTCTTCTCTATTATATTATTTTATGATATTATATGATTTCATCTTTCCTTGTCCATTTTTCATCTACCCATACTTAAGGATAATTTGTCAATGAAGCATTTCAAAAGCAACGAGTACCTTGCACCTAGATTTGATAATAAAAATCAATATGACCAACAAATACAGATTGTTAAGTATAGTGACAATACGGAAAGAAGAAAATCAGACATTGAAGATGATCTCGAGTGTCATGATAGCAGTGGTAGGAAAGAAGAGCTATTTTAAAGGAAGGTTCTTTACAATTTTATCGTGTTCTGAATTTTTTAAAAAAAGAGAACTGATGACTCAAATACAGCTAAATATTTGAGATTGGGGAAATAGGAAACAAACATACATCTGAGAAGAAAGTTGAACAGAGGTGCTCTGTATCTCTCTGTCTCTCTC
This sequence comes from Piliocolobus tephrosceles, assembly GCF_002776525.5. Lineage (NCBI taxonomy): Eukaryota > Metazoa > Chordata > Mammalia > Primates > Cercopithecidae > Piliocolobus > Piliocolobus tephrosceles. The sequence goes on from NC_045437.1 coordinate 159,872,613, forward strand.
TCTCTGTCTCTTTTTGTGTGTGCATGTATGTGTTGACATAGGCAGTATAAGGTAAAGGTTGAAAGGAGGTGGGAGAAACAGATAAAGGTCTGAGAACTGAGGAAGAATATGAAAAATTAAGTTTGGCATATGTTGAATTTCACAAATTGGGTAAACATCTTGGTATGAATGTTTTCATCAACAGAGTTATTACTGAAGAAGGTATGCAGAAAGCAAGCCAAAAATTATAGATGAGTCCATCATTAGTCCTTTTATACTTACATTAATAGGCACTGCATCCGACAACATAATTTAATGTGATTTTTGCTACCAGCTCTGAAAATGAATAAAAATGCTACAAACAGTAAGATATACTGAGCTAGGTTATTAATGACAAATATTAGTATTATGGGATCATTGGTAAGATTTTCCTTCTAAAAGGATCACATTAAATTTTCTGTAGTTTTTATACTGAGATATGCAAAGGAAAGAAAAATATTTTAGTTTCAGAAAACAGTGATAAGGGTGAGAATAATTATTGTTCTTAATTATAACTAGGGAAGTTATTTAGTAGTAATTTACTACACATGATGTCAGAATCATACAATATGTTTACAAACAGCTTCAGAAACAATTTTACTTTATATAGTCCAATAACTTAAGCTTCACCATAATTTCAAGTGGTTTTTTTAAAAAAGAAATGCTAAAAATATGGCCAGGTGCGGTGGCTCACGCCTGTAATCCCAGCACTTAGGGAGGCCGAGGCGGGTGGATCACGAGATAGAGACCATCCTGGATAGCACGGTGAAACCCATCTCTACTAAAAAATACAAAAAAATTAGCCGGGTGTGGTGACAGGCACCTGTAGTACCAGCTACTTGGGAGGCCGAGGCAGGAGAATGGCGTGAACCCGGGAGGCGGAGCTTGCAGTGAGCAGAGATCACGCCACTGCACTCCAGCCTGGGTGACAGAGCCAGACTCCGTCTCAAAAAAAAGAAAAAAGGAAATGCTAAAAATAAACATATATATATATATATATAGTGTTTCCAGGTAGTATATATAGTCTTCGTGCTTTCCGAGTATTGACTCACATAGTCCTCTTAACAATCCCATTAAACAGATACTCTTATTATTCCTACTTTATATATGAGGACATTGAGTCACAATACAGTTAAGAATCATGCCCAAGACCACATAGCCAGTAAGGGCTGAGTCAGGATTTTACTCATGATCTAAATCACTAAGCTACACTAGTGTATACACTGCATGCTATAAATAAAAATGACATTTACTTTAAGATTTTGTGATAGGTATTTGCAGACCTAGTGTCTTTTTTATTGAAATGAAAACAAGCTGTAAAACCAAAAGATCAATTCTGGAAAGTCAAGCTTCCATGTATCCTTTGCTTTTCTAAGATCAGTGAAGATTCATCTTTGGTTCATTTTGAAATTCCTTTTCTTACAAATCACGACTATATTTAACAGCCCACAGTATTCTAATGCAGTTCTATCAAAGCTCTTTAAGCAAAAGAGAAAGAAAAATTCTAAAGATGGGAACCACAATAAATGGAATGTTAACATTTTAACAAAAGAGAAGCAAATTTTAAATCAAAGTGAACACGAAGCTGTCAGATTAACTGCTCAGTTTTTTTTTTTCTTTAACCAACTTTTCTTTCTGATGAATCAAAACTTCTTTATTGAACTACCTGAGTCAGAGAGTTTGTTTAAATGCCAACTCCATGCCATCAGATACTTTCTGGGTCAATGAACTGCATCCAACCTGGAGAAGTTAGGATGCACAAAGGAAAGAAAGCACAGTTTGAGGTTTTCAAGGCCTGTCACACTGACTTCAATTCTTAGATAGAGCATTATAGGCATTCACCTCTTCCACAAAGGAGAATCTTAATAAACATCAAATTCAGCCAACATTAATACTTACATGATCAAAAGGGAAAGAGAATCAATATCAATTCTTATCCCCCTCAAAATCTTTCTACCAGCATCATGTTTTATCATACGTTGTCCCTTGGTGTTGGTGACCAGTAGCCACAATGACAATTCTGCAGGAAGGGGGATGAAGGTGCCACTGCCATTGCCCTACATGAGCTCAGACACTGAGTACATTGTCTTGTTAAAATGCCCGGGACTCAATGGCACTTCGCCTGGAAAATTGAGTCCCTTCCCACCACAGTGCTTCTGGCGGCAGTAGCAGCAGCTGCTGCTGTTCTCCTATTCAAAATAATCTTTGGGATGTGTAGAGGACATACATATACTACTAGGGTGTATGTGTCATCCTCTCATTTTATGTCCTCAAAGCCATCATGAAACGATTTGATTCCATGAAACTAATTAAGACAGTTCAACTAATAGCTGAATAAACTCCCATATCTCTTCTAACATTTCATCAGTACAAAAAAAGCCAAGAACTTAAAATGTTTTCCACTTGTTTCCAACTCTTGTTTCACAATCTACTTATTAATGAAAAACAGGAAAAATCTATACACTAGTTATTAATGGATGTATTTACTTATTGTAGCCATGTATCATAAACTATGAAATAAAAACAAAAGCTATCTTTATAACACTTTTGTAGACTGCCATATCCATAGCTCAAAGTGACTTTTTTTTTTTTTTTTTTTTTTTTTACAAAGGGCAAATTCTAAGACTTATTGGCAGAAAGGAGGGCATATCAAAAACACACAATTGTTGAATCACATCAGGCAACTCACATTCAAAACAATCACTCAGAATTGGCTCAAGATGGGGACCATGCTGCACTTCATTTTCCTATCACAAGTCCCTATACATATCAGAAGACAGAGACCCACAGCCAGATACACTCCCCATAGGGTGAAGAGTAGTGATACAAGATTGGAGTAGCCAGGGAGTCCTCCACCTCCATACATACACTTGGACCAGGGAGTGAGAAGGAGATATGACTTTTCACTACCATCCTCAGACCCCATCTAGCCCTGCCGGAGCAGTAAATGCCCCAGGTGGCTGACTACATTAGGTAGGATCAGAAAGTCTCCATACCCAGAGGACAAACTATTAGTACACTCCAACTCCACTCAGCAACACGGCCTAACCACTCACACAACCGGTGGAGTCTTAATGCAATAAAATGTTTCAGTAGTCATATAATAGTAAAAGCTAGTATTTATTAATACCAAACACTTCATTATTCTCATAACATTAAAAACTAATACCCATTAAGTGGTAGGTTTCCTTCCAAAAGCACTGCATGTGTTAATAATTTAATTCCCATGAAACCCTGTGAAGCAAGAGTTTTTATATGTGAGGAAACTGAGGCACAGAAATGTGAAGTCACATTAGTAACAGGGTAACTTAGGGAATATTAATATCACAGGGCCAACACATGGTAGAGGAAGAATTTCATCACAGGCCACGCGGCTCCAGGCCTTATCTTCTTAACTACTTCACTAGACTTTTTCTTGAGCTAACAAGGAAACCTGATTCTAAAGATGAGCACATAGACACTTGAGAAAAGCCAATGCCATGAAAAGCAGGTAATAAATATTAATATATTTGAAAACAAAGTTAGAAGAAACTTCTCAAAAATTTAGATTAAGTATAATTAATATCATCAGGGAAATAGGAAGCTATATCCAAACAAAAAATCAATTAATTTTCAGAGAAATGACAAAAATGATCACTGACATTTAAATCTCAATAGATGAAGTCAGGAACCCCAAATGGAGGGACCAGCTGAAGCTGCGGCAGAAGAACATAAATTGTGAAGATTTCATGGACATTTATTAGTTCCCCAAATTAATACTTTTATAATGTCTTACACCTGTCTTTACTGTAATCTCTGAACATAAATTGTGAGGATTTCATGGACACTTATCACTTCCCCAATGAATATCCTTGTGATTTCCTATGCCTGTCTTTACTTTAATCTCTTAATCCCATCATCTTCTTTGTAAACTGAGGAGGATGAATGTCGCCTCAGGACCCTGTGATTGTGTCAATTGCACAAATTGTTTGTAGAGCATGTGTGTTTGAACAATATGAAATCTGGGCATCTTAAAAAAGAACAGGATAACAGCGATGTTCAGCGAACAAGAGAGGTAACTTTGAACTGGCCGCCAGTAAGCCAGACGGAACAGAGCTATATTTCTCCTCTTTCAAAAGCAAATAGGAGAAATATTGCTGAATTCTTTTTCTCAGCAAGGAACATCCCTGAGAAAGAGAATGCACCCTGAAGGTGGGCCTATAGACGGCCCCTTTTTAAGGCATCCCGTCTTTTATGTTTGAAGCGGAAGGGATGAAATAAGCCCCGGTCTCCTATAGTGCTCCCAGGCTTATTAGGAAGCAGAAAATTCCCACCTAATCAATTGTGGTCAGACAGGTTATCTGCTCTCAAACCCTGTTTCCTGATAAGATGTTGTCAATGACAATGGGTGCCCGAAACTTCATTAGCAATTTTAATTTCACTTCATCCAGTGGTCCTGTGATCTCGCCCTGCCTCCATTTGCTTTGTGATATTTTGTTACCTTGTGATGCATGTGATCTCTGTGATCCACACCCTATTCGTGCACTCCCTCCCGTTTTGAAAATCGCTAATAAAAACTTGCTGGTTTTGTGGCTCAGGGAATATCACGGACCCCGCTGCCATGTGACGTCTCCCCTGGACATCCAGCTTTAAATTTCTCTCTCTTGTGCTCTTTCCCTTTATTTCTCAACCCAGCCGAGACACATAGGAAACAGAAAAGAACCCACGTTAAACACTGGGAGCGGGTTCTCCTGATAGAGGCACAGAAATGTGAAGTCACATTAGTAACAGGGTAACTTAGGGAATATTAATATCACAGGGCCAACACATGGTAGAGTAGGAATTTCATCACAGGCCCTGCGGCTCAGGCCTTATCTTCTTAACTACTTCACTAGACTTTTTCTTGAGCTAACAAGGAAACCTGATTCTAAAGATGAGCACATAGACACTTGAGAAAAGCCAATGCCATGAAAAGCAGGTAATAAATATTAATATATTTAAAAACAAAGTTAGAAGAAACTTCTCAAAAATTTAGATTAAGTATAATTAATATCATCAGGGAAACAGGAGGCTATATCCAAACAAAAAATCAATTAATTTTCAGAGAAATGACAAAAATGATCACTGACATTTAAATCTCAATAGATGAGCTGAATAAGAGAACGGGCACAGCGAAAGAACAA
>NC_045437.1:159877802-159900000 GCF_002776525.5 Piliocolobus tephrosceles
TGAAAGTAAAGCCAAAGGATATGAAGGACTGATTCCAATATTTGATGATAGGCTTTCCAGAAACCAAGAATAAGAAAATAAAGCATAAGGACATGTAAAGCAAGCATGGAACAAAATGCCTTAAAACTGAGGAAAGTTTTAAGCTCTTGGATTTAGAAATTTTAATGAATGCTGGGAAAACGAGTAAAATAAACATATCTTGATATCTCAGGATGAATTTTCCAGATTTATGAGGCATTTATATTTCATTTTTGAGCACCTCAAAATTAAGATAACTAAAAATATACCTAAAAGTGAGCTCATCTAAACATACCCTTTTATTTTCACGATTTCTATCATTAATATTGATATTTTCCCAATTATCCAGGCTCCTAATACAATGCTTTCTTTAACTCTTCCCTTTTCTGACCATATTTTTTCTATGGTTCTACTTTATCTTCCCCTGTTATAAAGAATAGAGACTCACTAAGGCCAACACAGGAGCCACCATAAGACACATGTGATAAAGATAAGGGTATCATATAAAAGTTTGCAGTCAAAACACATCATAAGCTTGGCTTCCCAATTAGGAACTGAAGGATAGTTCCGGAACTGAGACAGTATGTATGCATTTGAGAATCAGAAACATGAGGAATGACCACCATTATTAACAGCCAACATTTCTACTCTATAGATTCCTTCTACAGATCTGCCTACCTGGGTTTCCCACCTCCAGTTCACTAATTCTTTCCTTTCATCCTATATAGCTTTTGCTTGATTATAGTTCTTGCTCCCTTATTACTTTTAACTAAAAGTAAACTCACTTTGGTCCTAACTTTGACTCTGCTCTCACTGTCTGTACTTTCTGTTTGTTACTTAAAATCTATTACATCCTAATTTTCCTTTTCCTTAGCTATCATGGGATTCTTTTCTCCTTCAGGAGACTAACTCTATACAGACCAGCTATTTTTCCTGTTAAAACAGACTCTTTTTTAATTATTCAATTTAGGAGTGTTCCTATTTGGGAATATATCAATTATTGAGGTGTGTCTAATCTTTAGAATACTGCCTTCCTCTGAACTTACAATATCTGTAATTATACAACGGACTCAACTGTTCATCATGGGCTTGTTAACCAATTCATTCCTTGTCTGCTGTATTTCATAATCGTTAAATTTTTGTATTGTTTGTTTATCATGGTTTATAGCTTCCTGTTTCTTCTGGGCATTCCCGTTTTAGTACTGGAGCATTTTTCAGTACTTAAACTTACTGAGTCCATTTGTCTGTCTTATGCAGCATTGAGAACATTTAAATTCTTCAGCTTTTCATTTGTAAAATAGAGGCAGAAAGGATAAATTAAAGCCTGTGAATATTATCTGATTTAAAATGTGAAAAGCCTTGGGTAAAAGACATAGGCTCCCTTACAAGAATAGAAAAAAATATATATTTCCCAAGTTTGGTTTCAGCACTTCTTGATTAGACAGACGTCTCTTTTTTTTCCCTTTAAATAAAATTCCCACTTGTTTTCTCTCACAGCAGTTCACAAAATAAGACATTCATAAATATTTTAAGTTCACAGAATAAAAAAATAATTATTATTGATGGTAAACTGGCATGAGCAGTGCCAAGGGACCAAAGCTTTGTCACAAAATATTTATCAATCTCTTTATGGATAATAATACCACAAGTAAAATCTTCCCAATGGCAATTATGTAGCTAACAGTTACATAGATAATGGAGAGAGAAGGTATCTGATCACAACTCTTCCCCTCCCTTGCTCTGGGAACCACACTCCCACTGTGGGAGGAACTCCCAGAAGTTATGACTGCACCAGGAACTGCTCACTACTCCTCACTATAGATTATTGGATGGTTTCTTGAGCCCAGATTGGCTAATTGTATTTCTCTCTCCCACTGAGAGAGATTGGGTGAGAGGGAGTCCAGTACCTCTGTCTATGGGGCTACACCATGCAGAGCAGGAGCTGTGAGAATGACCATCTATGGCAGTGTGGACTGAGAGTTCGTGAAAGCTCATCTGCAGAGAGAAAGAAAAGAATGATGCAGATACACCCAGAGAAACAAGAGAGGGGCAAAGTATAGTTTTTGATTTGCTGTACCCTAATCATTTTAGTACACTCCCGTTTGTTTTCAAGGTGAGTTTCTTTTTTTTTTTTTTAAAGAATTTTAATGCACACAGTTGTCATTCCCAATTCTACCTCTGAATATTTTTCTGTCATCTCAATGTACTGCATCTAACTTAACTGCCTATCACCTTCTCTGGCAACTCAAATGCTAACGTCTGGTTTACAAGTCCATTCACAATTTACCACAATTTGCTTTTCTCCCCTTATCTTCCCCAGAATGTTTTACTTGTTTTGCATTTCATCTGCCCGGGTCTCTGTCCCCTGAATACACTTTAAATGTTATCTCTTTTTCCCATAAGTTTTTTTTCCTTTCCTCAAATGTCTGATTCTGACTTATCACTCTAGTAATGAAGCTAGTCCTCCTCACAGGAAATGTCCCTGTCCCATCACCCAGGTATTAATGACATCCTATGATCGTTTTCTAGGTCATTCTTTGGGGTTCTATTACATATATATCCATGTGGTTTGAGTTTTCTTCCCTAGTGTGTAAGAACTTGATTACATTGTGAGCACTCCAGGCCCACTGGGTCTCAAAATCATGTTTTTCTTGGGTTAAGAAAGTAAAAGAGCCTAGAAAGAATCAAAATTTAGTGGACCTGGTAGACAGATGGGCAGGCTTTAAAGAAATTTAGCTCCTTTTAAAAAAAGTTCTATAGTGATTATTTTTAAACAGATAAAGATAATAAATGGAAAGTAATTTGAGTGATTCTCATAAAATTCTTTTTTTTTTTTTTTGAGACGGAGTCTCGCTCTGTGGCCCAGGCTGGAGTGCAGTGGCCGGATCTCAGCTCACTGCAAGCTCTGCCTCCCGGGTTTACACCATTCTCCTGCCTCAGCCTCCTGAGTAGCTGGGACTATAGGCGCCCGCTACCTCGCCCGGCTAGTTTTTTGTATTTTTTAGTAGAGACGGGGTTTCACCCGGTTAGCCAGGATGGTCTCGATCTCCTGACCTCGTGATCCGCCCATCTGGGCCTCCCAAAGTGCTGGGATTACAGGCTTGAGCCACCGCGCCCGGCCTCATAAAATCTTTTAACATGAGATAGAAGACAATTGACATACAACTGCCAGGATTTTTATAGATACTATAAAAAGTATATATTTTATAATACTAGAACGGAATGCACTAGTCAAAAGAAAAGTACTTAAATACAATGTTGTTGTAGTTTGATGTATATTAACCTATGTGGAGTAGTAAACAAACTTGGGCAACAAGTAACAGAACATCGAGAATGGCTTCTTGTTCTTTTCCATGGCATGTGCCAGCTATCTGTGGGAAAAATATAAGGGGACACAGCTTTAATAAATTTTCTTTCATAAGAGAAGCCCTGTACTATACAAGCATGCTCCCAGCTGACATAAAGAGAAGCTCCTCTTTTTGTCAATGAAAGAATTTTTAAAAATATCTTCTTGGTGTGATAATTTCAATCATGAAAATAAGAATTCTCAACTCTCATAAATGTCATATTTTATCTTTTATTTAGAAATTCAACATCAGTTCTAAAGTGAGAGTTTAGAGATGTACTAATCTAACTCATGACTTACAGCCAAATTATAAATGTTGTAAATTATGTAACCACTATCCCATCCCTTTTGCTACAACTTTGTGAAAGGGAAGAACCAGGATTGAAAAGTAGGTTTTGCTCACCATCAAAATTCTGTATGTGTGTGCATGTGTGTGTGTGTGGTATCAACATTTGAAATTTACTCTCTTAGCAATTTTGAAATATACACCGCTATTAACTATAGTCGCTATGTTGTGTATCACAAAAAAGTTCATTCTTCCTGTCTAACTGAAATTTTGTATTATTTGACCACCATCTCCTCATTCCACTCAACGCCTTAGCTTCTGGTAGTCACCGCTCTACTCTCTGCTTTCTTAATATTTATCCTCACCATCTCACTCACAAGTTGGAAGACGACTGAGGAAAGAGAAGGACTTGTAGAAAAGATACATAACAAGAATAAAGAAGAAAAAGAAAAAATATAGAGAGAAGAGGAGCAAGAATGCGGGGGGAGGGAGAGAGTGAGCGCAGAGTAATTAGCACAGATCTGGAAGTTGTTTGTTCCCTAATTGAAAACAGGAGCACATTCAAAAATCCGCAGACAGGGCTCTGCCCTATCCAATTATTCCTCTACTCCAAGCTGCACTCCATAGATTTAAGGAGACAGAAAAAGAAAACAGTTGCACCTACTGTATTAATTATACAAAAAGAGTGAACATTTTCCAAAGGTATACTCTGAAAATCATAGTTTGAAACTATAAAACAATAAAAGGGAAAGAAATTAAAAATATCTAGAAAAACTCATCAAGGAGCAGGAATATATTTCAGGGAGTAGCTATATATTTCACTTTATACATACATTTTAAAACTCCTACCATTTTGTGGATGTGAGGGTTTTTGGATGCTTACCACAATATTAAAAATAATAGACTAAACACATAAAAGCCAGTCCTGCATGGACTAATGATAATGATAAGGATTAGACTTAAGATCCAACAGGGCAGAAAAGTAGAACTCAGAAGAGCCCATCTCTATACACACATACACACTAAATCCATACTTCATTGTACTAATTTGTTCATTTTCTCTTCTTTCCTTCCCATTTTTAAAACCTTTTCCTCTTTCCTTGCTTTTTCTTTACTTCTTTTTTTATAGCCACACACGGGCAAAAGAGTTAAAGCTATTCTTTATTTTTACTTAAAAAAGGAAGAAAAAGGATGAATACTCCTAAGATGTTTTACAAGTTAACACAAACAAAAACCTGACAATATTTCTGTTCAGTAATTATAAAAAGTGAAATATTATATTAAAATTTGAATTAACAAAATTAGTTAAAACATATATTCACATCTACATAATGCAATGATAGTATTTGATTTGATTACATGAGAAAAGTGATTAAAATATATTGATCTCCATCTCCTGGTTTCTACGCTTTAAATGGGATTAAATATTATTCTTGTTTTGGCATTAGTAAGAGTTCAGTATGTTGTTATTGAGGATTTTAGAATATATTATATAAGAAATATGTATTATTTGAACTTTATTCATTTCAGCTAGTGAACTGTACCCAACAGACTTTTCCTATTATATAGAAGAGAAATCTGGTCCAGGAAAATTCTGGGATAAATAAGGGACCACGATCGTTTCTGGATGGCCAATAAATTACTAACCTATAATATTTCAGAAGACAATTCTTTCCTACAATTTAGTATTTAACTTGCAATTGGTAAGGTGGATTTGTAAGATTCTGTGGCTGGGGGCCCTGTCTGCTTTATTTTGATAACATACTGAGAGGTCATGTGGTACTTTGTACATAGTAGGTGAAAAAGAAAGGTTTGTTGGATGAATGAGTCATTTCAACTCTTAAAAGCAGTTAAAATATTAGGGAACAATATCAGATAAAAGGTGAGATGAACTAAAGTCATTTCAATACATTCTTGAACATGAATAAAATATTTCCTCTTTTATTTTTGTTTTATTTTTATTTTCCCAAGACTTTTACAGGATCAAATATTGCAAGTTATCAAATATACTTTTAAATTTTATTGATTGGCTTTTCTTATATTTACAGAAGACATGGAAATAAATGTACCCACTGAAATCGCACAGGAGAAACAATACCATATTTTAAATTTTAATTACTTTATTTTAGCAATTTATATTGAGAAAATTTATATTTGTGTTAATTTATTAATTAAAAATCCAATCTCTTCCAAACAGATGACAGTTGAATATACTGAACTTTTAATTAACTTGCTGCCATTGAAGAGATCACAAAATCATCTGATTTTTTATACAGGTATTTTTAATAGTAAATTTACAAAAATGAAATGCTGATTTTATACAAGGTAGCCATAAAAATTATTTATTGGTGCTTAGATATCATTTATTTAAGAGCTTTGATACCCTGATACCCTGCCCCCATGTTTAATTTCCCTGTTGTTCCAGTGTCGATGATTACCATGTTCCAATTGACAATTGATTGTATGTTTTACAAGACTGTAAGCTCATTCGAGCCAGGAAGTATGTCATATTTGATATTGTCTCCACTGAACAAAAAAGCTGTCTCTGTAGGTACAGCTTCCCACAAAGTAGCTGTTCAACAGATATTTGAGATAATCACAAGATCAAATCTATTAGTCTACAAATTTAAAGTCAAACCCAAACCATGGTGAAAATCTAATTTTGAAGCACCTTAATAACTAGCCAGATTATATTTTCATGATAACATTCCTCTCAGCATCTCCTCAAGCTTTAACTCTATACTTTAACATAAACTAAAAGAATAGCATAACACACATAGAATTTGGTTATAAATCAGTCTAATTTTGGTGATAGATAATGTAGTTCACCTTCATTTGTATGCTACATGGCTTCCCAACCTTCACAAAGATTTGGATACAAGAAATCTAAATTCCAAAAACAGCATTACTTCAACTTAAATGTAATGTGATATTAATAAAGTAGCCTCCCCGAGCCAGTACTTTTTCCCTTTAATATGGTAGTTTTCAAGATGTGGGTATAATGACATGAGTTATAATAGTCGTTTCCTGCTCTTAAGTATTGCTAGCATTAGTAGAGTTGAGAATCTTGCTTACAAAATGAGCAGAAAAGTAGATTGAAGCCACAATAAATGAGGCAAGCATTTCCAGAGTTCAGCACACCTAGATACTCACTGAAAATTTCTTCCCTTTACTCCTTGCCCTGCCATTGAACACTAGAAAATTACCAGAGCAATCAAGTTCGAAGCACATCTTGGCAGGGTTGAGAGCTTTTACCCACTCTAAGCAAGCACAAGGTATTCATATTTGCTGACATAATAGTGACAAAGTTTCCATATCCAAAAATGTACTGATTGGGTAGGACTCAGAGTGAGGCAAATTAGAGAAAAAATTCGCAAAGCTTCAGTATCCTTCACCAGAAACAGTACTTCCAGGGCAATTGCATCCCCACGTACTCCCATAAAGAGCACCAAATCTACATCAGATAACTTTTCAGACACACAGACAGAACTGATTAGTCTTATTTCTGCTCAGGATGCTCTCAGGATTAATTTTATCTTGCCCCACATCCTTGTGTCACTAGCAACCAGACCTCCAGGATCATAACACTCACTATGACTCAGACTTTCATCCCGTGTGTTCTGTGCGCATCCCCTAAATCACATCTCCACTCCATTCTAAACACTTTAATGTTACTGCCAGAAACCCAAATCTATGATCACTAAATGTTCCTGTACCCTCAATGTCTTTTAAAAATATGTCCTTGCCCTTGCCATAACTCAAATATGAATGTACCCTGAGCACATCATTGTTTTACTAGCCCTCCCTAGTGAGTGCTTTTTAAATTTTCTTTTACACTCTGTGTTCCTGAGGTCCAGGAGGTGAAGATGAGTGTTCTCACTCTACTTTTCCCATTTGTAATTCATTTAGTTCTATTAAAAACCCAAACTGACAGGCATGGTGGTGTGTGTCTATAGTCTTAGCTACTTGGGAGGCTGAGGTGGGAAAATCACTTGAGCCTAGGAGTCCAGGCTGCTACTTAAGCCATGTTTGTGCCACTGCACTCCAGCACAGGCAACAGAGTGAGACCCTGTCTCAAAGCAAAACAAAACAAAACAAAAACAAAAAACTACTTATGCCATCCAAGTCTGCTAGCCGCCATTTTTTCTTCTAGTGTCATTTATAAAACTTGGGTCATTCATTGAAGATCCTTGAAGATCTATTGAAGTATCTTCTCTGTCATTCTTCTGTGTTACATCAGCATCCTGGGAATGACCCATCCAATATGCCGACATCTGATTCCTTGACTTTGTCACCTCCAGTAAGCTATTCTTACATCACTTGACAGCCTCCTATTCCCATAACAATACCCTAGTCCTAACCTTCACTTAGAAAAATATCCCACTTCCTTCATCTTCTTTATAATACTTATCTCACTCTGACTATATTCTTCTATCCTTTTCATTAACTCAAATATATTTAAAAACTCTACTACTTCATAATGACTTTCACTGACCAATCCACTTTTCTGCTACCCACCACCATCCCTTTTAGAGTCACTTATTTCTTTGCATGGTTTCATTTCCATGATCTGTCATTACAGACCTTATAAATATTTCCTTATAAATATTTCCAACTCCTTAGCCATCCCAGAAAAACTCAGTTTCCCACTCTCCAAAATGATTACTTAACACATTTTCTCCTCCCAATTCAGTTGCAACAGTTTATCCCAATTCCTTTCCCTACTCACTGTTAGCTAATGATGTACCTTTTACTTTTAAGAAAAAGAAGCTATGAGATGAGAGTTCCCTCACCTTCTTACCATTGAATCTAGAAATCTGTCCACATCTGTACCTGTCCTCCCTGCCTTCTCTCTTGTCACAATGGAGGAGGAGTCCCTTCTTCACAAAAGGTCAATTTCTTCACTTATACTCTGGATCCTACCTTCTTTTGTCTCCTTACGGATCTTATTCTTGAAAGATATTATCATTTCCTTGTATGTGTGTGTGTGTGTATTATATATATTTATATATATATTATATATAATGAATTCCTCCATTCTAATCAGTATGCAAAATAATGGTTGTTTTATATTTTTTAAAAATGTGTATCTCCTTTGACTTCATATTCTCTCCAGCAACTATTTTTCTTCTCCTTGTTTCAAAGCCAAACTGACTTCATCTGCTTTCCTCTGTTTCTCCTACCATTCATGCTTCAGTACTCGCCAATCTGATCTGTATCCACCACACTTCTGAAAAGTCTCACCAAGTTCACCTACAAAAACCCATGTTGTCAAAATCAATGATGATGTTTCTACCTTCATATTTTAGCTACAGATGATGCAGCTGACCTCCTCTCCCCTTCTTGAAACACTCTTCTCTCTTGGTCTCCATGACAATATGCTCCAATGGTTTTTATATTACTTCCTTAGTGACTCCTTCTTTCTCCTCTACTTGCCTCCAAGTAATGAAGTTCCTAGATAATCATTCTTGAATTGTTCAGATGTTCTCAGTATATATTCAGTATATTCCTTCCTCTTCAAGTAAACTTATCTGACTCTGGGACTTTAAATGCATTTTATATTTGCTGAAGATTTACATATTTCCGCATATATATTTCCAACTCTGATCTCTCTCTGAGCTTCAGACTCCATTCAGCTATGTGCCTGATATCTCCACATTGGTGTCTAACATGCATTTTAACCTCAGCATGGCCAAATCTGTGGAACTACAAAGCTGACAATAGAGGCCTTGCATGGTGAAATGGTGTATTTCAACATAAAAGAAATCTGATCTGGAATCTAGAACTCAATTGTAATTAAATCCGGAAGTCAACCTTTTTCTCCAATGAAGTTAAAGACTGGTCTTTTTCTATTATCTTTAGAACAACCTTAAACACTATAAAACGTATGTATATGTCAGGTGTTTTTCCAATGATTTCTTAAACTAATTCTGCTACATGACATCAAACATAATACATGACTAACAAGCATTATATGTGACTTACTTCCATACTAGAAGGCAACAGTGCTGCAAAGGATAACTGTATTGTCAATGTCCTACATTTAGGATTGTGGATGGCTAATGTTCTAACGCTCTATTTAGAGACGCTGCTGCATTATTCCTATCTACCAAAACAGAGAATGCAAACAGACCCACATGGACAAGACTGTGAAACAGGGCAAATATCTGAAGTAACCTCCATTTTCTAAGTTCTCCCCTCTCCAGACATCCAAATTCGTGCAAATCTCTCCTTTTCAATCTCTAATTCCTTAATTGAAACCTATTCTCAGGGAAATATCTGATGAATCATCCCCCTGATATTATAAATTATAGTCTAGACAAACAAGTGACTTATCTTTGGAGTATGACTTTATTTAATATATATATTTATCAAATATCTTTATTAATTTTTAATGAACAGATAAAATATATATTAAAAATTATTTATTTGACAATAAATTTCAATTTAGCACAGCAAAGAAACAAAGAACAACAAAACCACAAAATAATCTCTAACTTGGGGAATTTTTGTGTTCTGATCTAGTTTGTAGAGGCAGTCTTAAGGCAAAGGGCTCCTTGTTAACATGGAATTTAACATCTATATCACAATTAATTGGACCAACAATAGCTTTTTAATTGGACCAACAATAACTTTCCATAAATGTCCAGCTTTAGGATAACTATCTGAGGCCAACTACTTAACTGCCTATGACCCAACTTTGCTATCCCAGTTCTTGTGGTAGAAATTCTGTGAGTTATTATCATGACTCTACTGAAGAACTCGAAAATAAAACCACTTTTGCAAATACATCTTTGTGTTTATACTAATGAGGGTTAGATAATACGTACCACGATAACAAGCAGAAAGTGCTGTAGGGTACTCCATGTTGGAAACAAAACACTGAATTAATGTTTATTTGCTATGTGAAGAGTGAGAAATTAAAAAGAATAATGTACTACTTTGGTAGGTATTGTCCTGCTAACTGTAACTGTTATGTATTTGTATACATGGTAAGAAAGTGATTTTTATCTCTAATGCACCATGATTAAAAAAATTAAATCAAAATCTTATAGAGTACTTTAACGAACTAAGAATATAAATGCTCTATACTTTAACAAAAAGCAAATATTGAAATAGTTTCATACGTGCAGGTTGCTATCAAACAAAACGATGTGCTTGTCTTTTTAAAACCAACAGACAAAGGAATTGATACTGTAATAGGAACTTATCATTTTAAAATTATAATAGAAGGTTCCAACAATTCAAAATTAGAGTGTATGAATATTTATTTTGCCTTGATCTAATTAAAGATTAGCCTGAATAATTACTGTTTGGGAGAAAATGCATATTAGTGAGCTGCTATGCTATAATAAATTTATATGCAAATTAAAAGCTAGAAGGTAGCAATGATATCCTGTAACAGAGGAGATTTTAAAAAAATTTTTGAGATAGAGTCTCACTCTGTCCCCCAGGCTGGAATACAGTGGCTGCAATCTTGGCTCACTGAAGCCTTGAACTCCTGGGCTAAAGGGATCCTCCCAACTCAGCCTCCCAAGTAGCTAGGAATACAGGCATGTGCCACCATGTCCAGCTAATTTTCTTCAGATTTTGTAGAGATGAGGTCTTAATATGTTGCCCAGGCTGGTCTTGAACTCCCGCACTCAAGTGATCCTCCTACCTTCCCCAAAATGCTGGGATTATAGGTGTGAGCCATTGCGCCAGGCTGATTTTTAAATTCCAAACTTCCTTAAAATTATGTAGAAAGCTTTTATTACTTCAACCATTGTTACCCTTTCTCCATGTTTCCTAATTTATAATTTATAAAGACATAGGCATCACTAAAAGATGTATTAAGAGAAATTTTCACATTTTTAAACATTTCAAATGTGATCACTACACATTGAATCCTCATTATTACATTGTTTATTTATATCTGTTAAAATGTAGTCTCATAAGTTTCAAAATTAAGCAAAATTTTTAAATGATCAAAAAAGGAAAATTTAATGACATTTTATAGTATTTTATAGTCACTCTCTCTCTGCTTCTTTCTCTCTTTCTCTTTCACTAAATATTATCTTGACACAATTGGGATATCCTTTTAGAGAAAACATCCATGGCTTTTATCATTTTATCAGTTTATATGTTGACTAGTGCTAAGTAACCTAAGTAATGTGTGGCTTCCTGGTCACTTTTGGTGTCTTGATGCCTCTTACATCTATTAGTAACGTAATATAGTATAGAAATAGTATTGTAGAAATGCAGCATTCGCATTTGTGTTGGGCTGGGGTGCCTAGAGGCAATTTCAGGTGCACGTGTCTTACTGAGGGAGTACTCCCTTGGAACAGAGTGTCAGGAAACCATTGCAGGAGAATGTGGTCTCAGCTGGTGTCTAGCTTCAGCCTGATTGCTTGGGGAGAAATGAATGCCAACTGTACAGCAGAGTTTATTCCACCTTGGAACAAAGAGACCATCTTCCACAGCCCATTATCAGTCAGTCATTGGGTGGGTAAGGGGCATGTAACTTTTTTAGGAGGTAAGTCAATTCCTATTGGACCAAGGGCAATTTCCAGAGAAAGAGCTCCAAAATGTTAGCAGCCAACGCTTAGAGTAGCTTGCTAATGGGCATTGACAGTACAAGTGCAGATCTGAGCTGTACCCCAATAGCTGGGACAACTAGGATCCTTCTCAATCATCACATCTGTTCATCAATACTAATTTACCTCTGTTAAAGAAACAGTCAAGCAATTTTGCTGCTTGAGCTTACTAAACCGTATTTTCTCTTCTGAAAATTAAGTAGACCACTTTTTGTACTGAACCATATAGGCCCTCCCAAAGGGATCAATACAGAATAGACACTGAAGGAATTTAAGAAGAGCCTTGAAAAAACAGCTTTTCCTCTTTCCTCAAGAAATGCTGTCAATATAGATAGGCTGCAAACTGTTCATTTAGGTGTTTGACATAAGAATCAGTTTCTCTGAAACCTAACGATTTGCTCATTTTGAGTGTCCATGAAGTTTCAAATTGTTTACCTTTCTGATTTCCACGACTATAGTTGCAAGTTATTATTTACGGCTGTACATGACATAATATTGAAAGCATCCAAGCCAGAAAGAATTTATCATAGGCCATTAAGTGAGTAAATTCTTGGCTGTGCTGGGCCTTCGCCATCTCCTCAAAATTAAATATGGACAAAGAAAGACAATTTTGACAGTTTAACCATTTTTACTGTCTCAAATACATATTATTACATGTATGAACAATTTCGGGGAGCAAATTTTAGAATGGACATCTTGTCACTCAGTATTGAAACTGGTATTCTGCAAGCCTGATGAAAACTGGTACTCTGGAAACTGACAGCTGGACAAAGAGAGCATTCCCTGTGATTCGTCTTCACGTGGTGTACTCTAATACAAGACAGTTACTTGGTGTTTCCAGGAAAATGGTCACTGATTAGTGGTTGAAAATGGAATTTATTTTGAAATCAGTTTCATTTCAGATTTAATGCAGAGACACTCTAAGACCTCTTGCACATAAGCACCCAAGTACCTGGATGTTTAGCAATAGTAATACTGTGGTCGATGGAGACAAAATTGTAGACTAAAGTTCAACATGTTTACAGTCACACCCTTCACTTTTCACATGGAATAAATTAATTTTACCTTAATTTTTTACCTTACCTCCCTAAAGTGACAATGTCAGTGTCAAAATTTAAGCAACTTAGACACACATCCAGAATATTTTGAAAGGAAACCCAGGAAAATCAAATATTATAAAGAAATAAGAGGATCGGAAAAGTTTTCACAGGGAAAAGACTGCTATTTAGGGGAGAAAATGTTGGTGGGATGCAGTGGTTCACACCTGTAATCTTACCACCTCAGGAGGCTGAGGCACATGGATCACTTGAGCCTAGGAGTTTGAGACCAGCCTGAACAATATAGTGAAACTCTGTCTCTATAAAAAATTAGCCTAGAATGGTGGGGCAAGCCTGTAGTGCCAGCTGCCTGAGGAGAATCTGAGCTGTTATTGTGTCACTGCATTCCCTGTCTCAAAACAACAACAAAAGTTTATACAAACTGGGAAAATTCCACATTAATCTATCATCTTGGTTTTGTTGTTGTTCGTGTTTTTGTTTTTAGATACAGGGTCTTCCTCTTGCTCTGTCACCCAGGCTAGAGTGCAGTGGCATGATCATAGCTCACTGTAACATTGAACTCCTGGGCTCAAGTGATCCTCCCACCTCAGCCACCCAAGTAGCTAAGACTACAGGCACTCAGCATCATGCCTGGTTACATTTTTACTTCTTATTTTTTGTAGAGACAGGTTCTCCCTATGTTGTCCACGCTGGTCTTAAAATCCAGGATTCAAGCAATCCTCTTGCCTTGGTCTCCCAAAGCTCTGGGATGTCATCTATTTTTAATCCAAACTGTCCTGTTCCTGGAATCTCTGGTAGATACTCTAAATAACTTTGAAGTCCTACAAAGGGAATGTGCCACACAATGAACTCCCTGTTCTGTGTGAAGCTTTAATTGGAGGTAAAGTAAAAGAAGAAAAATGTCTTGAACTTATTATAACCTTAATCTCTTAATTTTTTTATTTTCTTTCTTTTCTAATAATTTTCAAGGAACTGTTATGATATAGAAATATTCATCTGAATTTCAGCATTTCTTTCACTGGTGCTTCTGTTTCTTTTCTTCTAATAATTACAAGGAAATGTAAATATAGTATGTCAAAAAGGGTAAACGACTGGCCAATAAAGATAATCTAGTGATTATGATGGTTTCTTCCTTCCTGATGGCTTTATTTATAATTCTGTTATAAACCAGACACTCACCCTTAATAACAATAAGAATGCACATATTTTGTAGTGCAGTGAAGATAAACCATTCCCTATCCAGCATGCAGTAAGTTAATTGTCTTCTGTTGCACATGTAAAGCAGAGAAAACTAATTATTTGGCAAAGGAATAAAAGACTGAAATAGACAAACAATACACTATGGAGAGGAAAGTAGAAATTCCCTTCAAAAGAATTTCCTACCTCACAGCATCTTTAAGGTTTGGATGTGCTTCCATTCTTCCCAGTCCTTGCATGCAGGGTAGGAATCTATACATGCAATATCTCTACATTACTTGCTCTTTTTGGTTAAATACAAATTGATGATCACATGTAAGAGAAAGTTTATCAAGCCGTCATTTAAAAAGTCGTAACTATGACTGACAGTAAATAGCACGGTCATTCTGTATATTAAGAAGTCTATTTTCAATCTTAATAAGAATTAGTTGTTTTGTTCCTAGAAGGTAATACAGCAATGCTGCCTAATAACTTTTCAAATAGAGAAATATAAAGAGGTACCTTTTTCACTGTCCCTCAATCTTTTTCAGGAACAAAAGTTCTGGAAACATAAAGGAAAGGATAATTACACAATATTAACATTCTGCCCTTTTCCTAGGCAGAGGTATCTAAAGTCACTCCCTACAGTCAGTTAAATACAAAGCAAATGTAAATTTCAGCAAATCCCTCTGTGGCAGAAATTAACCTGCTAATACAGGTATCTTTTGACTTCAGTAGCACTGCATACCACAGGGGCTAATGAAAGATCAAGTTCAGGTTAATAATATTTATCTCACTTACCATCCTCTCACACAATTTTTTAATGGTCAAACAGTACCATAAATTAAGGGTCAAGAGGATAAGTGATTCTAAAAGTAAATATCTCATTACCAGTACTAATGATTTTTAGATTTCAAAAAACCTGCATTCTTGTCTCTATACATGATCAAATGGCTGCTTTTAAGTGAAAGTAGAATTTGAACAACTTAACTACACAGGTGGTTGAGCTCTAGGATATTAGCTGCTGCCCTGTACTAGGCACTTTGAGGAATATTGCTCTTTCCTTTCTTTTAAAAATTTACATAAAAGAAAATAAATTACATTGTTAATTTTAAAAATTATAAAAACATAGTAGATTATGAGGTAAAAAGGAAAAGCCATCTCTCCACCTCAGTCTTGACAGGTAGGCACGATTAAGGCTTTATTTATATAATATGTATCATAGAAGTGGAACAGTCAGGCTATAGTACATGCAAACTACCTTGGTTCCTCACTCATTTTTCTTATTGATTTAAAAGCTTTTTAAAATACTTTAAAGAAATGGAGACTTTTGCCGGTTTATGTTTTACAAATAATTCTTCCAACTGGTCATTTTCTTTTTATTTTGCCAACTCTAGCAGCCTCTGCCCTGTGGGCACATCATGATTCATCTTCCTGTACCTTCCTTGGCAAGAGGGGGCTGAGGGTGGGACGAGTGTCCCTCATCCTGCTTTCTATGATGTATCACTTGCCCATCAAGGTCCTCAGCTGCACTGGTGGTGAAACTCACCATGCTCCTTCTGTCTAATTTCTGGGCTATTTTTTTCTAGGTCAGCAGGTAGGTTCCAGAAATTAAATATGGCCTGTCTCAAAGGTATCTCTTTGAACTTGCCTCCTTACTATCCCGCTGAGTAAAAGGAAGTCTCTCTTGCTATGCATGTTTCCTTCTTTTATGACAGCTACCATCCTATACATCCTACTTCCAATAAGCAACTTCAGGCCATTCAGGAGACGACATGTTATTGGAAGATCTACGTGCTACATTAGTTAGGAGAGCTATGTTTTTTCTTTTAGTATCTTTCCTCAAGCTGATCCAGAGTTCAGTTTACTTAGCATGGAATTTATCGTCTGTGGTTTGGACTATGGCTCTTTACCAGTTTCACTGACAAGGAGTTGTGGAGTTATTCTTCTATCTTTAACATTTATGATCCTCAATACACATAACACAAACACCCACCCACAGCCACACACACAGAGCTGGTTTCAAAATGGGGAGAAAATAAAACCACATTTACTCAGTTATTAGTTTACTAATCCATGCGAAAACAAAAACCTTTCCACACATGAAGAAACTGAGGCTTAGGGAGGTGAAGGAAGGACTCACAGCTGGAGCCTGGCAGGACTAGGATTCGAGCCCAGATCTGTAGGGCTCCAAGGTCCGAGCTCTTTTCTCAATAGCCTGCTTATATTGTTCTTCTGCTTTTCTGGCAACCTTTGCAGTTTAACAGGGGACATGATATTTAAGCAATGAACAAATTCATTTTATGTTTAAAAGGGAGAGCATTTACAGCATACAAGCCCAATGTCATTGAAATTAGTACACATTTCAAAAGCAATCTTTGTGCATTTTAGATACTTAAATTTGGTGCTCTAGATTAGCTATGATATGTTAGCACAGTTATGGAAGAAATATACTAGGAAAATATATATGTAATTTAAGAAGGCATGCAAATCATAAATTTGCTAATCTTGTCAAAGTGAGAAGATACAGAAGACACAATTAATAAAGTATATGCAAGAGCTTTTGTTACCCTTTTTGTTCAGTACATTCCCTCAAGAATGGGCATTACTTAACTAATTCTTTATCATGTCCAGGAAAGACAGTGTAAGAAAATGACCAGGAATTACTGTCATGTTACATTAGAGTGCACAGCAACACTGAGATGCTAAATCTATCTTCCCATATTTTTTTGAGACAGTCAGTGCATCTGGAACCAAAGCTCTTCTCTTAGCTGCCTGGGATTGAACAAAGGGCTTTGCCACATTTTTAGAATGTACATCTTTTTAATATAGGAGTTTGATGATCATACCTCACACATTGATGCTCATGCACTACTTTCTAAAACAATACCCCCCCCAAAAAAAAAAAAAACAACCAAATGAATGATCAGACTTGGGAATGTGCCCTAGAATTACTCTGGGAATGCCAGTATCCTGATCAACTGCATATCTTATTCTTATTTCATTGTCATAGGACCTACCTGCACTGATCTCGTCATTTGAATTTGAAAAAGGAAAGAAATTAGCTAGAAGCCTTCATTATCAAAGTGACTGAAGATCTGATACATCAGATTTCTCATGAACAGAAATGATTACACCCTTCACACGGTAATTTTTACCTACTGCTACAAGGGTTGGCTCATTTCTGCTTCCTGTATCTTGAGGCATGTGTGTCATATCACTCATTTCTACTTACTTTATCAGTGCTATGTACAGCCTGGGGGCATGTATAGGCTTCATGTTGCTTTACTTTAACTGTAAAATAGCCTATTTCATTTGTTTTTCTCTGCAATACCTGTATTATGACAAGTAAATACCAAATGCATATGTGATTCTGATTGGACTGTAGATATTATATTTTGTGGCAACTCCATGTTATTGGCTGTTTATACCAAAAATCTTGAAGGCAGACTGGATTCCTATCTTTTTTTGCATTTCCACTGCTAATCCATCAGGAAATCCCATGGGTTCTAAATTCAAAATATACCCACAAAACTGCCCCTTCTCCCACCTCTCCTATAATTATGTTGGCTCAAGATACGACCATCTCTCACTTGTATTATAACAAGAGCCTCCTACCTCATCTTTCTGCTATTTCCCTTGCCTTGTTACAGTATATTTCTAATGTATGTTGAAATGGAAGTCAGACCATTGGGACTCATCTGATCAAAATACTTCTATGCATTCCCATCTCATCAACACAGATGTCCTAGTTCCTCAAATCACTTAAAAGAACTTACATGCTGTGTCCCCTGTTAGTTCTCTATCCTTATCTTCTTCTCTGTTCCCTTCTCTGTCCACTCTGTACTAGCCACATTGATCTCCCTGTTACTTCTTTAATATTTCAAGAAAGCTCCTGCCTTAAAACCTTTGCACTTGCTATTCTGCCTGCCTGGGATGCTCATCCCCTAGATATTTTTCTCCCTCATTTTCTGACCTCCACTGGGTTTTTATTCAAGTGTCACATTTTCTCAGTGACAACTTGCTGATTTAAAATTGCAAAACACTGTCTGCTCCCATCCCATCAGTGCTTCCTGTCTTGACATACTGCTTTATTTTTTCAACATAGCATATACCACCATCAGGTATGCTAAATATTTTTTGATTGCTTACTTTTAATTGTTTATCTCACCTCTTTAGAGTCTAACTTCTATGAAGTGAAGGATTTTGACTGTTTTGTTCACCATTTTATCTACAGCCCTTAGAGCTGGGTCTGTACCATAAATATCTGTTGAATGGATCTTTTCCTGGTTTTGAAAGGAAACCAATTAAATGTCAACGATGAGAATGGTGACAACTGCTCATAATAAAATGTTGCTAAAATTGGCAGTGCTAAGATTTCTATTTGAGGAAATGAACCATTCTTTTTAAAAATGTGAAGTTGTACCTCTCATAAATATGGAAAAGATGAATTCTGAATAACTTAGGAAGTTTATAATGATAGAGTCTTTCATAGGAGAATCATCCAAGATTAATAGCTAAAAGCCTATTAGAATATTCATTGCAAAATGAAGTGAAATTTGCTTCCATTTCAAGTATGTTATTTGAAAAAGAAAAACAAAACTTAGCTGCTGTATTATTCTTACATAAGAAAAAATAGAAATAGACACATTTAATATTTGTCGTATTTCATATGATAAACACCAAAACAACTTGCAAACAAACATCTGGGGAAAACTTATTGTGTAAAAAACTTAAGCAATAGTCAAAAGCAAGATTTAGTTTAAGAAGATGTTATTCTCAGATCCTCCCTTTCCTACAAAATTCACTCTTTTGCAACTTGCATTTTAAAATATAAATCCCTAAAACAAAAATAGATTTTCCAATTTAAAACTACCTTCCAAACATCCAGAGAATTGCAAGTTGGATTTCTTTAATTTGTTCTGAGATAGTTACTTGTATTTACTCTCTTGATTTGTACTAATAGAAAGACCGGTAATTGGTAAATATAATCAAACTCAAAAATTTTATTGAGCCAAAAGATTTTTAAAGCAAATATAAAGTATATAATATAGAAATTATTTAAAAAGTCTATCCCACATTTGGGCAGCCTAGGCATAAGAACTGTGGTATCTTCAGCTATACAGACTCCAGCATCTCCATTTACCAGTGGGGTTTGTTTCTTGTACATAGAAATTGGTGTAATGGTTAAAAATACATAGAGTTTGTAAATACAGTTCCTGGGAGTGTCTTCCAAATCAGTGGGAGTTATTGTTATTAATAAAACACATCAAAATCATCTAATATTTTTATACTTCAATGAGATTCATTTATCACAAGACAGTTTCATGAGATAGAATTAGTAATTGCACATCTATGGATCAGGGGACCCCAACAGTATCTCTTCTTCCACTAATGCCTCTCCTCTTTGGGTCTAAACTGGAAGAGTTAGAAGCTACCTCTGGCAAGTGAGGCAAACAGGAGTTAAAGAACAAATGGAGGAAAAACAATAGTTGTATATGTGCTGGGGTGGAAGGGATAAAATAACTGAAGAAAATTCAGAACGTTGATGATTACACTAGACTATAACTAATTAAAAAGTTTACTTAAGTTTGATAACTAAAAGTACACAAAGTACTTTGACTATAGGAATATCAACAGAGTTGCTAGAGGACTTTTACAAATGGAGATATCCTGCCCAGATTCTCCTTCAAGAAAGCACTCAATGTCCATTTGTGAGGAGTGTGGTTAGTTGGCAGCCTCCAGCTGTCGGCTTCATCTGGGTCTGCTTCAGCTTATAAGCCAAGGGCACAGTCTTCTCAGAGTGGCCCACAGCCCAGGATTGAGCAAGACTCTGGTATGAGGGACTGGCCACTTACCCACAACATGGGACTTGTCTAATGTGCATTATGGCTGGGCTGGCAGAGACATTGTCTGGTCTACATGGCTATCTAATGGCTTCCCTGGCCCAACTAATCGGACCTCCTCACCCTTCTCCTTTCACAGGTGTTAATGGTGTTAAATCTCAGATGAATCTTCTGAGATTCATCTTGGGAAACTCCAACAAAGTTCAGGAGTGTAGGTTTATCCCAAAGCATACAACTCTCTCTCATTCGTATTCAGCTTTGATTTCCCAGGTGTATGTCTAGCCTGGGTACTCATTTTATGCCCTCAGAGTGGTCTACTGAAATCCCCTCTCTCTTAACCTGAAGTGAGGGGAGTAGCACTCCTGGGAAGGTGAGAGGGAGGGGAGGTATAGCAGAGTTCTCTCCAATAAATCTCCTCGCAGACTCTCTCACTAGGCTTAAGGTAGGTGATAGCAACATGCACTTTTTTCATTTTGGAAATGGGTGTTACTGAGTCACAGTGGGATTCTTCTGAGGAAAGCCTAGGCAAAATCTACCTTTATAATTGTTTCTGCCAAAGCTTCCATTTAAACACCCTATTACCCAAACAGGCCCAATCTAACAAAATATTTTTACATTAGTAGAAACGCTAATACATATAATCTAAGTGCTATGAACACTATCTTCCAAACAACCAATTTATGAGGGAAATATTCCCCTATTATTCAAGGATATCTCACATCTATAATATGTGAGGGGAAATGATTTACAAACATAGAGGCTGTCATAACAGAACATAACTACAGGAAATAGAACATATTATATAGACATGCAACAGATACATTCCAAACCCATACATATGCATTTATGTAGTTGGGATTTACTGACAATAAGCAATAGAGGAATAGGGAGGAACCATAAATGAAATACAAGTTGTGAATTTTCTTTGATTTGCTGAAATCATCATCACATGCCTATATTCTCTGATTTATCAAATCGCAAATTTATCAAGTTACATTTAAGTTGAAGATAATTTCTTCTCCTGAGTTTCTAGCCTGCCTCTGTGAAATATCAAAATATTTGGCTTGGGAATATTTTTGTTAGAATACGATAATTTCAACAGAAATTATTTATTTTTAAAACTGAAAATAGTAGATTTTTACATATTTACCCAAATGTCAATTTGTAACACTATATTGCATAATTTCTGAGGGAAGATACTATGTCCATTGGATTCAATTTTGTGCCTTTGCATCTTAAACAACACAGGTACAATGTTGAATGAATAAATTAACTTTATTCAAACCATGCATGGCTTACAAATATTATATGGATCAATGTACACTGTATTCACAATTTATGCAATATATATCCCCTGTACATGTCAACCAATTCAAAACTTGTATAATTCACTTGGATCTTGATTACAATGAATGTTTTATTGGTGTACAAGCCAAAGCAATGTTGCCACATGGAATACTGTAAACAAGGCAGACAAATACCCACCCATCTTGGAAATTTCCCAATTCTTTGATAGTAGAAAGTTAATTTGGGGGCTGTTCTGGTAAATATTTTGTGCACACAGTGAGATAATATTGTATATCACACTATTTCAAATTTAGATGATTTATATATGCATAAAATCCATTAAAGTATGAGATAACAGCAAATAAATAAGTATATCTAGGATGAATAAAGACAATTAGAGTCTAATAATATACCTCCTTGGACGGATCTTCAGCCCTCTCACTTGTTAGCAAAAGTGCAGAGAAATTAATGGCTCATCAGGATACACATCCAGAGCAGCAGAATCGCAGTCTTTATCTTTTTTTTAACTGTTTATCTTAGAAATTCCATTCTGTTTTATTTATTTATTTATTTATTTATTTATTTATTTATTTATTTATTTATTT